>NC_052042.1:600000-810680 GCF_015832195.1 Motacilla alba alba
TCCCTAAGCTACAGAAATGTCTTTTTAGCCAGATGTTAGGAAGTTCTAAGCTTAGTAATGGAGCTCTGTTCATGTATCTTAAGGTTTACAAGCAGGTCTTGTATTCAAAATAAGCAAGCCTTGTTTTAACCAAAGGTACGTGTGCTTATAGTGATTGGCTAGACCCACTACCAATATGCTTATGCTTTGTGTGTTGGCCACAAAACTCTGAAAGTTGTAACATTGAGTTCTTTGTCAGCTGCCGGGGACGTGAGCTGCTGGCATCTCCCCATTGTCATAACCATGTAAAGAGACTGATGCTGGAAAATACAACAGCTTGAGATGCCTTCCCCAGCAGTCCCGTCCCGTTGGTGATTTGTACACAGAGCCCCGGCCGGCGATAGCCCTGCAATGCTTCCAGGGACTGGTTCCATGGATCACCTTCAGCACTTCTACAAATGCTCCTGCTTTGCACCAAGGGAAGCAAAGACAGAGTAGGACTTGCCAAGTGTGGCAGGACTTGTGATGTCCTTCAAGGAAATGGAAAGTGTTTAGAATGAATCATGGAACCCCATGGGTTGGGTTGGAAGGGACTTTAGAGATCATCTCATTCCATCCCCTTGCCATGGGCTGGACACCTTCCACTAAACCAGGGTGCTCCAAGCCCCATCCAACCTGACCTTGGACACTTCTGGGGGAAGCCACAACCTCATTCCAGCCTTTAGTTCAAATGCCTCATACTCCACCACTCCCTTACTTTTTTTGAGCACTCCTACACATAAAGTATGCAAGGCTGCTCCACCTGTGTCCTTCCCTGAACCTTACCAGTCTATTTTAGACTCAGATTAAGTTGTGGGCCCTCTGAGGCAGAAATAAAGCACCTGCCATGGCTGCAGAGCTCCCATCAGCTCTGGCAATAATTGTTAATCATGAGTAGCTTTGTAATTTGCCAACCCTTCTGCAGAAATACCACAGACTCCTTGTGTAGCATGTGTGTGCACCAGGGTCCCAGAGGCCATCTGAGGCCCTTGGACAGTTTCATGTACTCAGTCAATTTTATACACTCAGCCAACTTTATACACTCAGTCAATTTTCCATAGTTCCCCCTTAGTTCTGGGAAAAGCCTACTCAGGCAGGTAATGCCTTTGCCTCTCCTGCACACAAGCTTGGCTCTGTGTCCTAGGTTACAACATAAAGATGTATTCTATTCCCATCCTCAAGAGCTGCTGAAACCAGGATGGACATTGTTCTTTTCTTTATCTCCTGCAATGGGCCCATCCATGCCTCGCCACATGGCTCAGAGATAACTCCCTCTGGGAGCCACTTCTGTTTAAGGGGCCTGACTCAGAATGGTATCAGCCCACTGTGAGATGCTCCGCCCAGGGGGAAGAGCTAAGCATCCCCCCTGGATGTAATCTGGGTTTTGGGACACAACAAGCAGTCTTTCCACTGGATTCCCAGAGGAACGGCTGCCCTTACCCACTGGTTTCCAGAGGACAAGAGCTACCAGATCATTTCTACAGGACCACCACTTCAACAAGACCATTTCATCCAGACTGCTACCACCACCCTAACTGGCAGGGTGTCAGATTGTATTCTGACTCTGTCAGTGGTTTTTCTTTTGTATTATTGCATGTATTTGGGTTTTTTCCCTTTTCCTACTAAATTGTATTTCTGATTTGGAGTCTCTCACTGGTTTTGCTTTCAAACCAAAACACCCTGTAAGGATTTTCTCCATCCCAATACCCTTTCTACATGGAATTCTCCTCTGGACTGGCTCTTGGCTCTGTCACCTCAGAGGTACGGACAGAGCAGCTGTGGAGCTCCTCTAAGCTTTTCCTGACGGCACTGTGAGAGGCTTCACCCTCCTCAGCCCCCTGTAAATCACCTGTGCTGGAGGAGCAGCTCCTGCCCTTTGCACCCAACATTCAGGTACTTGTGAGCTCAGGTCCTGTGCTGCTGGACCATCTCTAGCTCCATCCTGACCTTTCTGGGCATTTCTGGACAGCTGGACACATGAGGTGACCCCAGCAGACACTGTGGGACGTTGGACTCAGCCTGGAGATGCGGGGTGACTTTATTGTGACCTTCTAGGACCTGAAGGGGCTACAAGAAACATGGAGAGGGATGTTGGACAAGGGTCTGGGGTGACAGGACAAGGGGAAATGGCTTCCCACTGCCAGAGGGCAGGGTTAGGTGGGATATTGGGAAGGAATTGTTCCCTGTGAGAGTGGGGAGTCCCTGGCACAGGGTGACAGAGCAGCTGGGGCTGCCTCTGGATCCCTGGCAGTGCCCCAGTGCCAGGTTGGACAGGGCTCGGAGCAGCCTGGGACAGTGGAAGGTGTCCCTGTTCATGGCAGGGGTGGCACTGGGTGGGCTTTAAGGTCCTTCCCAACCCAATCCACTCTAGGATTCTGTTTATGGAGCAGAAGGGACAGCAAGTGTCACACGTGGCACGTGCAGGGAAATGTGGAATTGGTTCTTAACCCTCTTAACCCATTTAGCAAACTCCTCACAAATTCTGGTGAAGGAGTCAAGGATATGGAGTGAATAAAGGAAATCTCTGGATCAGGTTAATATTTTAAAGGTTGTGCCAAATTTTACAGACAGCACTGTGTGGTCCAGCTGCTGCTGACCCCCCAGCCCCAGAGCAGTGCGCAGAGCTTTCTCCACGTGCCTGGAACTGCTGCACCCAGGGTGGCACCAAAGGGCTCTTGGAGCTCCTGGGCTGAAGCAGGATTTGCCAACATGCTTTTGATTGACTCAAAGGCCTGGAAAAGTGCTTTAGAGAATATTAATTGTTTTCTAATTTGGTTTTTTTTGGTGGACTCTGTTTTCTTCTCTCCAACTTCAAAGCAAATCTAGAGGTTTGTTTCCCCAAGGCTTTATTTAAAACATTCTCAATCCAAAGGCAGAACTCAAAATATTTTCTCTGTAGATACTTTTTGTATTTGTGCTTTTTTAATGAAACAGCTTTATGATTGACTCTGCTGAGTTGTGAATCTGAGCTGTCCACCTGGGATTTGGGTTAAAAAGACATGAGTTGATTATGGACTGGCAGAACCTTCTCAGGCACTTTCACTTAATCTATATTTTCAATTAAAGTGGTGGCTATCTTAATATCTTTGTTTCCATCTGATGTGGTTGAGGATTCAGGACTTTGTGGCAGTGATACTCAGCTAGAAAACCTGGGGCAGCTGGGGCCATGGACTTATGGAATCATGGAATGTTTTGAGTTGGAGAGACATTAAATCCCACCCAGTGCCACCCCTGCCATGGCAGGGACACCTCACCTTCCACTGTCCCAGGCTGCTCCAAGCCCCATGTAGCCTAGCCTTGGGCACTGCCAGGGATCATTTCTGGTCCAGCAGCCCCTGTAACTTC
This sequence comes from Motacilla alba alba, assembly GCF_015832195.1. NCBI lineage: Eukaryota > Metazoa > Chordata > Aves > Passeriformes > Motacillidae > Motacilla > Motacilla alba. Next base: position 603,364 of record NC_052042.1, read on the forward strand.
CTCCCTTTGAATGTATTGTTCTGCCTCCTGCCTTTCTCCTGCACTGTGCTGTGCTGAGCTGTGACAGAGCTGGGCGGGTTTAACCCCAGAGTCCAGGCAGGTGCAGCCACAGGCCAAAACAAAGGGGAACAAAGCAGATTCTGCTTTTCCATTCTGTCTGGGCTGCAGAATGTGGAACAGCACAGCGCCTTCGTGCTCCATCTCACAGCATTGATCTGCACCTGAGGCAGATAAAGAATATCTATCTATTATTGTTATCATTAATAGATCTAGTATAACATAGCATGGAGAACACAGACTTTGGGAGAGCTCATTGGGGCCTTCCAGTACCTAAGGGAGGCTGCTAAAAAAGTGGTAGTGACATGACAAGGGACAATAGCTTCCCACTGCCATAGGGCAGGGTTTGATGTGATAATGTGAAGAAATTCTGCCCTGTGAGGGCAGGGAGGCCCTGGCACAGGGTGCCCAGAGAAACTGTGGCTGCTCCATCAGGGCCCTGAGCACCTTCCTGCAAATCTCTGCAGAACTCAACTCTCACTTTAAAGCAAAGCTCTCCCTGTGTGTATTCCATGGTCCTCCAGGCCTGCTGAAAACCCTGTGCTGGGCAGCAGAACAGGGAATTTTCAACAGCAAACCTCCCTCTGTCCAGTCTGAAAGCTCCTCCATATCTAAAATTGTGAAGAAGAATTCTGATGCTTTGAAGAGCGATGACATCAGATTGTTCTGCCTCTGTTTTCTGTGGATCCAGAGTCTGTTGTCCAGATGGTGGATCCACCCTCCATATTCAGCACTGAGAGCCCGTTCCTCTTACAGGGAAACTGTGCTAATTAAAAAATAGCACTTTACTGAAAATAGAATAAAAATATTTGGAAGTTTTGGGGCATTTTGGAAGCAAATAAAGATAGTGGAAAGAAGGACAGCAGTTCTGCCTACCGAAGAAAGCAGGGCTTTTTTTGCCTTAATTCCTTAATAAAGTTGGAGGAGATGCAGTATGAAGTTTTCCTTTAAAGGGACAACACTTTCTAAGCTACAGAACCTGAGTGGTATTGAGTGGTAAGAGTGGGAGAAATTGCACTCACAGTGCATGGGGAATGTTCCAGCTCAGGGCAGAGGTGAAGTCCATGTGAGTAAGGAAGGGAGGGAGAAACAAACCCCTGTCCCTTCCTGCAGAGAAAGAGAAGCTCCTGCTCTCACTTCTCCCATCGAGGTGGGGAGACACTGGCACAGGTTGTGGCTGCCCCTCGATCCCTGGAAATGTCCATGGCTGGGCTGGACAGGGCTTGGAGCAACCTGGGATAGTGGAAGGTGTCCCTGCCCATGGTAGGGGTGGATTCTTGAAGTCCCTTCCAACCCAAACCACGCTGGGGTTCTGTAATTCCATGATCTCTTGTTGTTATGCTGTGAGCTGATCTGGTTCATCGTGCTGGGAATTGTGCCAGCTCTGTGGCAAGACTGGAGCCAGGTAAAAGAGGGAATTGGGAAGAAAAAGGCCCCAAGTCCAGCAGAGTCCATGTCTCTGTGAAGGCTGAAAAGCATCCAAGGTTGTCAGATGCAAATTCCTCTTGCTGATGTTTCTCCAGGTCTTTCCAGTGGAAAACCAGGCAGAAATGGTGGCCGGAAATCAAGTCAGGGACTCACTTGTCACCTCTCAGTCCTGTACTCTAGAGGACCAAAAAACTGCAAAGAAGGCCAAAAAAATATGGGAGAGATAAAATTCTTTCCCTATGGAACTGAATTCATTCTGCCAAGCAGGATTTGTGCTTTTGGGAGAAGTTTCTTTTTTTTCAGCATCTGATTGGGATATTTTATTTTTCTCTCTTTTTTCCCATTGAATTCCTTCAAACACTTCCTTGATTTTCACCAGAGTGTCATGTGGAGCCCAGCCCCTGGATCAGAGGAAACATTAAATTGGTGTTTGCAGATAAAATCAGCAAATTGCACAAGTCAACAGCAAAGGCCCCTGACATGAACATGTCCCCTTAATAATGAATCATTGCCAAGCATCAAATCCTGAAGGAGAGGATCTCCTGAATGAACCAGCACGTAAATCTTTCCATTCACACTGAAGGAAGAGGCCAATGCCATTTTCCAGTGAATATTGCTGGTCACAGGAAAACAGGCTGTTAACAGGCAACATCCAAAGGAATAAAATAAAGGATTTAAGTTTCAAGGCTAAGTCTACATTCCAAGGAAGGACTGAAATACATATGCATAAATATAAATAAATATAAATACAAAACAAAATAGAAATGTAATTTAAATGGTTTAAGTGCTGAGAAAGATCAGGGTATTACCACAACAAAGCAGCCAAGTGAAGTCCCTGGAAAGGCTTCTCAGCCTGTTATTGCCCTGGAAAAGCCAGGAAGAATAGCAAGTAGGGAAATGTGAACCTGTTTCCTCCTAAATTTTGGTCCTATTCACACTCATAAGTTCCCTTGGAGTGCTCAGGCCCTGGTGGGTTGGCTGTGGCTGGATTCCAGGTGCTCCCAAAGCTGCTCTGTCCCTGCCCTTCCCAGCTGGACAGGGCAGAGGAAATGGGATGAAAGGCTCTGGGTTGGGATAAGGACAAAGAGAGCTCAGCCAACAGCTCCTGCCTTGAGCAAAACAGACCCAACTTGGGGAACTGAGTTTAATTTACTGGCCAATAAATCAGAGTCATATCATTAGAAATCAATATCTTAGAACCCCTTGTGTGGTGCTCCCAGGAACTAGGTGGGCCTTCCGAAGGAAGAGCCTCCTTGCCCATGTGTTTGTACCCATTAAAAGACACTTTCTAGCAGAGGGGGAGTGGTGGTTTTGTTCTCAGTTCTTGGCACCTCCCTGATGAACTTCTGCCCTGAAAGTGAATGAAATCAGTATTTTATTCCCTGTCTAGGAGATGCTGCTGCTTTGGAGGCTGGAGTGTTATTACAATTAACAGCAAGTAATGAACTTGCTGTTAATTGTAATAAACAAATAAATCCTTGCGTCTTTAAATTAGATCATAAATTTCTTCGTGCAATTCAATACTGCAATTTTCCTTCCCAGAAGAGATTGTTCAGTGATAGGAGCCAGGCAACTTCCCGTCCAAATAATGCAACCCCGAGGACATTCCCTGTGACACAACTGGCCTGTGACACAACTGGCCTTTTTGTCAGTGGCTTCCTTCCCCTCAGAATCATCTGAGATGTGGTTTGAGCACAGCTCTGCCAGCTGGTGAATGATAGCAGCTTATGCTGCAGAGAAAACCCCTGTCTGGAGCTTCCCCCAGGAGTCTGGGTATGGCCTTGGGGATGGAGTGGTTTGCTGGGGTTGTGGTGCTGCTCCACTGATGGTGGCACCAGCTGAACTTGAAGGTCTCTTCCAAGGGTTGACACCACATTTCTCTTCACAGAGAAAAGCAAGGCACAATTCTTCCCAAGAATATTTCTGGGTTTCATATTCTCTGAACCTCAGAGAAAAAAAACCCAATACTTATCTTATTTGCTGTGCCTGTCTTTGTGCAAAAGTAGAATGCAATATGGAGATTGTTCACCCAAAGTGATGGTGTTTTGTTTCCTTGGCCTGTCAGGGCCAGGGGTGTGTGTGTGTGTGGGGACTGTCACTGACAGTCAGGAGATGAGTGCAGCTGTGTGCAGAGTCGAGTGCTTGGCAGGTTCAGTTTAGGTGTAATGTAATACAGTGTAATATAATATAGAATAATATAGTATAATAAAGTAATTAAATTAGCCTTCTGATAATGCAGAGTCCTCCTCATCATTCCTCCCTGCCACAGGGGCAACCTCTTTTGATAAACGGTGATGATTCTGTGATGAAAAGGACTGAACTTGAGCCTCCCCCCCCCCCCCACTTTCAGACTTAGGTGCTCCTGCTTGGGAGGAATTCCCTGTCCTTCTCCATCCCTTGTTTGCCCTTCTGTTTTCCCCAACACCAACATCACCTCTGTCTCCTCCAGTGATGTTTGGCAAAACATTCACTCAAGTCTCTGTTTGCTACAGGTTGGTGCCACTCGAAGCTCCCAGTAATCAAAGCTGCTGCTAATTAGGTGCAGTGCAATTAAATCACTGCCTTTCAGCAAATCAAAGACACAATCCCAATTAACAATAACAATTCAAAACAATTAGGCAGCTACTGCTGGACTTATTTTCATCCAGCTTGCAGTAAATGGGCCTTCTGTCCAGCAGGCCTTTAGCTTCCAGGTAAACAAAGTAAGTAACAACAAGTCTATAAAGAGAAAAATCAGTAAAAGATCATTTGCAACTTGTAATAGCTTTGCAAATCTGAGAATGAAGAGTAGATTGCATTTAATAAAGCTTCAATAAATTGTGTGTTTACAAGGTGGAATTTGAAACAATCAAGATGGAGGTTTCCAGAGCAGTCTATAGGGATGGAGATTAGGAACAGCTGAATGCTTAAAGTACAGAGCCCTCTCTGGCTCTCGCTCTCTCTCTCTCCTTGTGTTATTTTTTGGCAGAACTTCCCAATGGAATAATTTCAGCAGAAGTTACAGTTTTGCTTTTGAATTTACAGAAGCTTTCAAGTGCACAAGTTTTTCTGGTTTCATTGTAAGATCAGAATTTTTCTGGTGACGAAACAGAGACAGAATTGGCCCAGGAGGCTGCAGGCCTTATTTCCACTGTCTGGAATTCTGCTTGACCCCCAGCGCTTCCAGCCAAGGAAGACCCTTTAGGATGTGCCACCTTTGCTCTGAACCAAAGGCAATCTTTCTCTTTACTCACCCCAGAATCAGCTGAACAAGGCTTGGAGGAGAGGCAGGACCAGTCTGCATTTCCTTGTGTTTCTATTTTTCCTAGATTTAGATTTGTGATATGAACGTTGGAGCAGCTGGAGACACCAGCCTTGTCCCTGGGGTTGGGTCATTCTGGCTGAACATGTTTATTAAAGCATCTTTGCCAGAAATTGGCTAGAGACAGTGGATTTTGGTCATTGCAAACAGCTGCCTTTGCTATTTGCAAGAATAAACTCGGAGGAAAACCTGCCCTGGGACCTATTGCAAGGACTAAGGAAGCCTGGAGAGTTCCTAGGACCGAGGAAGTACTGGAAGTTTTCCTTTGGCTGGGGAATTTGTTTGGCTGTGAAAGGTCACAGTTGTTAAAACTTTAAGTCCTTGCCCTTCTGTTTTATGCAGAAGCCCTTTAAGATTTAATGGAGGAGTCACTGGAGCATGGCAGGTGAAGGTGTGAGGGCCATGGCAGAGCCCTGTGTCCTCCACCGTCCTTCCCACACAATTCCTGCCAGCTGGAAACAGCAGAAATCCCTCTGGCTCCTCAGAAAATGGCACTGAAATGTCTCAGCTGGGAAAGCTGTCCTCAGCTGGAGACATCAAAAAACCTGGAATGCACCACTTCCCTTGGTCCCTGCTGTGACAATCATAGAGTGGTTTCCTGGGAAGGGACCTTAAACCCCACCCAGTGCCACCCCTGCCATGGCAGGGACACTTTCCACTGTCCCAGGCTGCTCCAAGCCTCATCCAGCCTGGCCTTGGACACTGCCAGGGATGTGGAGTCCACAACCTCTCTGGGCAAAAGCCATCTTTCCAGTTTTTTATTAATATATTTATTAATATCTTGGTCTTCTTTCACCCTGAAAGTTTCTGGCTTTCATCTCAATTCAGTGAGTCTTTCATTTCCAGCCAAGACATTTTATGGCCCCAGCATTGCGTCTCTGTGTGAGCAATCCCACATAAGTTCTTTTGGATCTCTTTTCCATGGCTAGAACAGCCTGACAGAGGCAGCACTTGGCTGGAAGAATTTTCTGCCCAGCTCCCTGCCTGCTTTGGTTTGGTTTTTTTGGCACCTGCCTGTGACTTCTTTACTGCAGTTGGTGCAGAGCTGTTCCAGGGCTGCTTGGGGGTTTCCAGGCTGTGACCTGGCAGTTGGACAATCTCATCCCAGCAGCTGGAGCTGCGCCTGGAGCATGTGTGATCCTTGAGAAACCCTGACATTGTAATGTGGGCTCTGGACGTGACCTGGGGTTCCACGATCCTGAAGGGGCTCATCATGGCCAGCTCTGGAGTGTGCCAAGCCCTCAGCATGCCCTGGCACTGCTGTGGCCCTGCCTGGCTCATCAGGGTCTGTGGCACTGGGGGCCAGGTCCCTGTGCCACTGCCACAGAAGCTGCTCCTGGTGCTGTCCTCCCACTCCAGGTGAAACTGCACCTGCTCCCCAAGAAGTCCTTGCAGTGCAATTGCTCCATAATGAATATCCTGATTAATCTGAGAGCCTATGCTAATGACAGCAGTGCAAAGTTATCTGCAGTCCCAGAGGCTCTGCCATTCCTCCCCATATGTACCACTTGATATTAAGGAAGATTTTGCTAAGAGAGGGAAGCATGAATAATGTATTGCTGGATAATGGTAAACAGTGATTATTATTCCTCCTTTCCCTTGGATGTACCAGCATTGTGTTAAAGACACGTTTTGTTCAGAGGAAAAGGATAATTGGAAACAGGGAGGTGATGCAGTGTCTGGCAAATTACAGGCATGTGAGTGTGGCAGATGGTGCCACCGTGTCTGACAATTGCTGCAACACCAAATTACTTCCTCGAGTCAAGAAGGCCAATTTTTGCTGGATTTGTCTGTGTTTACAAAGGATAAATAAACCTGTTTGCACGGAAATGTGGGAGGAAGCCTGGAGAGAGCTCCCCCAGCTCGCTCTGTCTGAAGCATTGAGGGAGCTTTTAAGGTCCAGAGAGGTCTGGAGCCACCTCTGTTATCCCCAGGCAGCTGCAGAGATCTGCTGCTAATCCACTCAAAAGCTCTGACTCCTGTGGGACCAACGCTGGGCTAAACGGGGCTGGCGGCACAGCTGGAGGAGCTGCTGCAGGAGTGCAGCAATTCTGGTCTGTGAGGCAGAGGCACAGCCATGCCCACGGCAGAGCCAAAATGAATTTATCCAAGCCATGCCCAAGGCAGAGCCAAAATGAATTTATCCAGCAGTGCCATGGCAAGGTCACTGCTGTGAGCACAGCTGGTGGAGCAGAGAGTGGTTGGAAGGGAGAGTGTTGTTAGTCAGAAGTCAGTGGGGGATTTGTGGATGGTCATGCACTGCTTTGACTTTCCACTGACTGGAAGAGCCCACAGCTGAGGTGAGAGTGGCACCTACATAAAAGATTTGTCCCCACTTCTAATTAATGCACAGCCAGAAATCTGCTTAAAGATTTTGTGTTCCAGGGCCTCATCTGCACACAGGGAATTGTGTCCTCACTCATTTAGTCCTACCTAGACTTAGGATATACTGAATTGGGTCAAGGATTCCTCTCACTACAGCTGGACTCTTTATTATCACAGCGGTGGGAACAGCTGGGCTGCTCAAGGAACATCACATCACCTTTATGGTTTGGCTTGATGATTTTAAAGGTCTTTTCCAGTCTTAAGAATTCCCTGATTCCATGATTCTGTGATCACCCAGATGCAGGTGGTGGGAGCTGAGTCTGAGGCAGCATCTGCTGCTCTGCCTGAACTCCTGTGTGGTATCACTGAAACACTGAATTATCCAGCCCCATGAGCCCAGGGTGAATCATCACCAGAATGCTGCTGTCACCCTGATAATGTCACACCAGGGCAGTGCACAGCAGTGATGGTGGCACAGTTCTGTGCCCTTCACGCCACGCTCAGCCCTCAGCCCCCACAGCCCTGGCACAGCCGGGGGTCCTGGCTGGCCGAGCCCACTCGGGCACAGCCTTGGGGTACGAGGCAAGCTGTCACCTACAGTGTGTCATCACTGTCCTGTTCTGCACCCAGTTCAGGCCCAGTCTTGGTGTGGCCCTGCCTGTGGAACAGCTTTGCAGCCACCTGGGCACCCCGGGCTGGCCCAGCCCTGTCCTGCCAGGCCACCTCCAGCTCCTCAAGGAGAAGTTTCAGCTCCGTGTCCTGCTCCACCTGCCCACAGCCCTCTCCCTGGCCAGGGGCCAGCCCTGCTCCTGCTGTGACAGCTGGAATTGCTCCCTAGCCCAGTTCTATCAAAATGATCTGGATTAGCTTAAAACATTGCTAATGGTAGGGTTTTGTTTGTTGAATTTTTAAAGCTGTTCTGACAGAACCAGGTTAGACAGCAAGGATCTGATCAGTGGTGCCAGCTGATGGCAGAGCTGGGAAGCTCCTACCCCACCTCAGCTGAACCCAGATCAGCTTCTGTGGTGACAGGCCAGAGTCTTTTATCTGTCTGCAGCTCTGGTGGCCACTGGGACCTGTCTGGAGCCAGTGTGGCTCAGAGGTGGCAGCTGTGGTACCCTGGGTGACACCCTGCAGGATCCTGCTGGGAACTGCCTTGGCAGGAGGAGCAGGGGCTGCAACGGAGGATGCAGGAAGTGCAGTCTGGAGAATTCGGGCTGGATTTGGGCTGGGCTTGGAGCTCTGGCATTGATACAACCTGTTTCACTTTGTTCAGGCACGATTGGGCTCCTGTTTGCCCTCTTGGGCCAGGCAGGATGTCCCTGTCCCTGTCCTGCCCACACAGACAGAATAAAGGGAGAAGGGAAAGGGACACGAGCCACCATCACGAACTGCCAGCCCAGGAGGCCCAGCACCCTGGGCTACACCCAAAGGGAGTGGGAACAGATTGAGGGAGGGGATTGTCCCCTGTGGCCCCTTGGGACTCCAGCAGCAGTGCTCACTCCAGGGCTGGCACCCTGAGCACAGGAAGGACCTGGAGCTGCTGGGATGAGTCCAGAGGAGCCACGGAGCTGCTCCAGGGCTGGAGCCCCTCAGAGCCAGGCTGGGAGAGCTGGGGGGGCTCACCTGGAGAGGAGAAGCTCCAGGGAGAGCTCAGAGCCCCTTCCAGGGCCCAAAGGGGCTCCAGGAGAGCTGCAGAGGGACTGGGGACAAGGCATGGAGGGACAGGACACAGGGAATGGCTCCCACTGCCAGCAGGCAGGGATGGATGGGATACTGGGAATTGGGAATTGTTCCCTGTGAGGGTGGGCAGGCCCTGGCACAGGGTGCCCAGAGCAGCTGGGGCTGCCCCTGGATCCCTGGCAGTGCTCAACACTGGACACTGGGACTTGGAGCAGCCTGGGAAGGTGTCCCTGCCATGGCAGGGGTAGCACTGGGTGGGTTTAAGTTCCCTCCCAACCCAAACCACTCAGAGATTCCATTTTCTGATTCCATAGTTGGTGCCATGAAGATGTGCAGGGGCTTTAAGGCTGGAAGGATTCTCCTGGAGGACATTCCAAAGGCTGGGCTGAGGTGCCTTTTTCAGCTGTGTTTTTCTGCTCAGGAAATCAGCCAGGCAGAAGAGGGGCCCTCACAAGGGAGGGGCTGGTTATAGGAGAAAACGTCCCTTGGAAGAGCTGAATTCCTCTTGAAAGGCCATGGAATGAGTGTTTTACTCCTCAGAGGAGCTGGTGAAATCCCGCTGCAATGGAACAGGAGGAAATCTGGGTATTTGTGGAGGGAAATTCTGGCCCAATAAATACTCAAGGGAACTTCAGAAAAAGAAATCCCCACCCTCCAGGATGTCTCTTACTGAACAATTTGATCTTCAAGGCACCCAAACTTCAGAGTTATGATCCAAAGCAAACTTTAGTTAGTGAATTCCTATTTTTAGGCACATTGTAAGTGCCTTCAGCTACCGGATTCCCAGTCTCAAGCACTCAGGGCTTGAATTCTCACCAAGAAATTTTAGAGCTCTGAAGCATCTGGTTGAAGAATTTTAAAGATGAGAAGCATGGGGCAAATTTGTTGCTGAACTTTTCCTCTCTGATTTTTAAGTTGGCAGTGGATGAGAGCTCAGCATGAGTTTGCACTGAGGTTGGAGCTCAGGAATCCTCCAGGATTTCTGTCTCCAGGGCTGAAAACCTGCCCTTTCCAACACTTCAGCTTTGGACACACCAAGTCATGGACTAAAGCCTGGTTTCCCAGTGTCCAGCCTTTTCCTGGTCCACCACACCAGAGGTTTACATTGAAATTTCCCAGCTCCAAGGAATCTCTGAGGTTTCTTCCTCCCCCCCCACCCCCTTGTTTTGTTTGTTGCAACATTTCTTAGGGAATTTTATCCCCCCTGCCCCTTTGCTCCGGGGGGTGGGGTGGATTTGGTGTTGTGGGGAACGTGGCAGGGCTGGGACAGTGGGACAATAAATAAATAAGTAATGACACCAAACTGTTTCCCCTGAGCTGGGGAGCTCTTTGTAATCCTTTACAAGGAAGCTGAGCCAAGTCCAAGACCAAGAGAGAGAAACCAGCTCCTCTGGTTTAATCACTCGTTTAACCACTCTGGTTTAACCAGCTCGTTTGATCACATTCATCGTCCAGCTGCAGCTCCCAAAGCTCTGATGCAGTTTTTAGAGCACAAGGAGCACAGACAGTATCAAACAGCTCGAAAGGGAGAGAAAAAAGGGGCATGGTGCACAATGCAGAGCAACAAAGTCAAATCTCCATTCTGGAACTGTTCAGCTGCATTTTGGAGATTACTTTGAAGCTGGTGAATCTGAAATTCCTCATTAGTAGCCAATGGCAGATACAGGAGCTTCTAATCTGGGTATGAGGAGATCATTCCAACCCTGACCTCCCTCTCTCCACTTGATACAACATTTGCTTCAATCAAAGAGGTAATTAAACTCCTGAGATGAGAAATCTCCACAGTTCATGTCCTGAATAAGGTGCAGCAAAAGTTCTTCAGTAATGAAACAGCACAACCTGCAGTTACTGCTGAAGCCAGACAATGCCTGAGGCAGAAAGACGTGAATAACTTCTGTCAAGGATGCTCTGCTTGCCTTGAAGTGCCCTCAGGAGCCCAGGCAGGTACAGCCTCAACATTGCAACCAGAGCTCTGTGAAATGGAGCTGATTAATGGCAAGGGAACTGTGGACATGGGGGATCCAAGACACTGGGACTGCAGGGAGGGGAAACTGAGGCAGCTCCTTCCCCTCAAAGGGGGGCAAATGCAGATCAAACCCAGAGCTTGTTCTGCTCCAGATGAGGATGGAGAAGCCAGGAGGAAAACTGTCAATAGTGGGGCTTTGCTTTAGAAGCTCCATTTTGTTGAAATAAAAGCTGTTCAGGAGAACTCATCAATAGAGACATGGTTGAGTAATCCTGTCTTTTGTCTGATCCCAAGGACATGGTTGGGATGGAATCAATGCACTGAGCAGAGACCAGCCAGCATCACCCAAAGCAAAGTGGTGTGATGACTCCACCAGGAAGAAAAAAATATGCTGGGTTTGAGATCAAAGCAGGGATTACATGACTGGCATTTCCTGCCCAAATGGAAGCCTGGTTTCTGATGAGTTTGAAGAGTGACTTGAGAGGGGAAAGTCTGCAGATGTCTGGGAAGCCCAGGAATTTAAACAGAAGTCAAGACAAACTGAGGCTGCTCCATACTGCTGGGCCATAAATCCTTCCCCGGGCTTTCTAGAAAGACTTTTGTTCTTGGAACAGATTCTGTTCCTGACCTGAAAGGAAAGAGGCAGTGAAATATCCACCATAAAGCACCTCTGGAATGCCTGTGCCAGTCTGCAGAGAGTGCTGCTGGAATACACAGCAATTCCAGGCGTAAATACAGACTGCTCCAACCCCATCCAGCCTGGCCTTGGGCACTGCCAGGGATCCAGGGGCAGCCCCAGCTGCTCTGGGCACCCTGTGCCAGGGCCTGCCCACCCTCACAGGGAGGAATTCCAAATTCCTTCTTTCTCCCTGGTCTTGCTCCTACCAGTAAACCCCAGGATTTTTCTGAGATTCCCAGTACAGCCCTCCCTGGAGTTCTCACCTCTTGAACTCCTGTCTTGCCACAGGTGAAGAAAATTGCTTTTAAGCGGATGTGTCCAACACATTCCTCATTTGATGTGGTTTTTTTGAGCACCCAGGCAGCAATGAGCAGCTGGGTGCCCAGCCTGGTGCCACTCCACATTCCAGAGCAGTTCTCTCTTGTACTCATGTTTGCAGCATCAGGAAACGTCACTGGCTGTGTCTGGGGCTGCTGGGACTGTGAGACTCCTGTCACAGCTCACATTTCCTGGGCTAATTATGCCGTGTGAACCACCAGAAGCAATGGGAGCTCTTTGCAAACCATCTGTTGATCAGCTCCCGCCTGGAGCAGAGAAATTGGGAGCCCTGGTAATTACACTCCTCCCTCCTGTCACTGCACATGCTCTGCCTGAGTGCTGGAAATGCCTCATCCTTTCTGAGGCTGCACAGATCTGTGCCTTGTTTCCTTCTGCTTCACCCCAAGGCAAAGAATTTGATGCTGCCTCTGGAGGGCTCCCAGGATTTCCTGCTATTTAATCAGGGTCATGGCTCAGATCACAGGGTTGCAGTTTGTGCTGTTTGTGGTTAACAGGACGTTTGCCTTTCCCCAGGCAAACAGGGTCTAAAAGGGATAGGCTGGGAAGGCTCTGAGCTCCTTCAATAAATTCAGTTTGTATCTGAAAATCGACAGAGTTGCATGTTCCCTATTTCCACTCTTCCTCCTCCCCTAGGCAGTGCCAAATGTGGGAAAGACTTTGAGGTGGTGCCATGTTCTGTGTCTTCTTCCTTTCACCTGGATCAGGAAAGGATTTGTACACAAGCACCCATGGCTCCCATCAGCACAGAGGGATCTTAAAGCATCCATAGGAATAGTGACAGGACCCAGGGAATGGCTCCCACTGCCAGAGGGCAGGGATGGATGGGATATTGGGAACTGGGAATTGTTCCCTGGCAGGGTGGGCAGGCCCTGGCACAGGGTGCCCAGAGCAGCTGGGGCTGCCCCTGGATCCCTGGCAGTGTCCAAGGCCAGGCTGGACAGGGCTTGGAGCAGCCTGGGACAGTGGAAGGTGTCCCTGCCATGGCAGGGGTGGCACTGGGTGGGCTTTGAGGTCCCTTCCAACCCAAACCATTCTGTGTTTCTATGATCCTATGTCTCTATGAACACCTCACCCAGGCCATGGGCAGGGACACCTCCCACTGTCCCAGGTGTCTCCAAGCCCCATTCAACCGGGCCTTGGACACTTCCAGGGATCCAGGAGCAGTCACAGCTTCTCACCTCAGTCTCCCGAGACCAAACTTCCCCGTTTTGGGACAAAGCAGGACCATGCAGCCCCTGAGGTGTTGAATTCACTCATCTGCCTCCAGCAGAGCCTTTGCTCTCCTCACTGCCCTGAGTACTTGGCCAAGCTCCTCAGGCATTTCTGGTGGATTTGGGACTGCTCTCTACGGGGCTTTCGCAAAGGATGAGGACTCCAGGGTTATTTAAAAGATGCAATCTGCCACAAACCAGCAAAGTTGTTCAAAGCACTTGTACAAACCCCAAGAATTATTCCTAAAGCAATCTGAAGGCTGCAATAGGAATCTGGGTGTCTGATGAGCTGGAATCTCCAAGAATGGCTTTGGTTGCCTTTGGTACATGCAGTGCTTAGCTTATGCACAGGACATTGTCACAGGAGAGTTCAGGAAAGGATTTTCTTTGGGAAGTAAAATCCTTGGTTTCACCAGTTTTCATGCAGTTTCCTTTCTAAATCCAAGCTGAAGCAAGCAGAAATTCTGATCCTCACAAAGAGAACATGAGGAAGGGCTGCTCTTACAGTGCAGGCCCCACCAAGGCAAATGAAAAATTAAATGGGATTAATTTAACCAGATTATATCCTTGTAGCAAATACTCCTGCCCCAGAATCAGAATCACATTACCTCTGCCTCAAATTAATTGCCTGTCAGCTGAGCTGGTGGATGTGGGCAGCACTTACCTGCAGCAGAGATGAGGTCGTAAATGCAATTTAATCCCTTTTCATTGCAAATGAAGCTAAATTGCTCCATCTCGCCTTCCTTGAGCTGGAGCAGAGGCTCGGGACTGCTGAAGGAGCAGATTAGCATCAGACTTCCCTGAAGGGCTGAAGTGGCCTTGATTTGCTTTATCTTAATTTGCTTTAGATAAACTCAGTCACTTCAAGAAGTTCATTGTAAGGAATTGTCAGGAGGGTTTTGATGAAGACAAGCCTGTGGTGGATTCAATTTCCTTTTCTTTTCTCTCTACAAACATTTTTTTTCCTCTCTGGACCAACAAAGAGCTGCCTCTGCAGAAGGTGGGAGAAGAACCAACACAAGCTCACTTCAAAGCCTCTCCTAATTTGTTTCCCCAGCTTCACTCCTGACATCAGTCGAGCTCCAGGAGCTGTTTACATTTAGCTCCAATAACTTCAGATAATGTACTATTAACTGCTGAACTAATGATCCCAGACCTAGCATTTCCATCAGGACCTTGCCCCACTGAGCTCACACACCTCAGATCATTTTCTCTCTCATTAAAGTAATTAAAGACAACGTTTGGAAAGACCTTCAGGCAACCAGAGAGAGCTGATAATAAGCAAAGCACATCCACAGTTGTGGTTCTTTTGATCTGGAGTTTAATTGCTGGAAGTTGGGCATGGATCTGTGTTTTCTTGTGCGAGGGTGCCTGGCTCCAAGCGACAGTGAGGGGCACCTGGGCCTGTCCCCTCCTGGTGGCACTTCTGGCTATGGGAAATGAACATTCCCAGGTATCCCTTTTCCCTGGGCCTGTACTGGCCCAGACCTTCTGAGTGGCTTTCCTTCACTGCAGGATTTCATGGAGAAGAGGCAGAAACATAGGAGAGGATGGGGATTCTTTTGTGCTGCAGAGGAATTCAGTGAACAAATTCTCCCTGGGGATTCAGGGCTGTGCACTGGTGAGGGGAAGAGCTTTAGGAAACTCAAGCCCAGTCTAAATTTGATTTTTCCCACACGACCCCATTTGTGAAGAATATTTCAGAGGAGTTTTGCCATTCCATTCCCCATAGACAATAACACCATGTTACTGTCAAACATGCCCTGCGTCTGCTTCATTTCATCTAAGGAGGAATTTCTTCCTGGAAAGGGTGCTCAGGCCTTGGCAGGGGCTGCCCAGGGAGGTTTGGAGAGCCCATCCCTGCAGGTGTCCAAGGAACAGCTGGATGTGGTACTCAGAGCTCTGGACTGGGGACAAGGTGGGGGTCAGGCACAGGGTGGGCTCGATGGCCTTGGAGGGCTTTTCCATCCTCAGTAATTCTTGGATTCTATGATTCAGTCTCCCATTCTCTATAAAGATAAAAATAATTTTTGAGGACTACAATTGCAGCTGTTGGGCAGTGGTCTCATGGCTTTGTTATAGGTAAAAAGCCAATTAGGCCGAATCAATAATTTGCGAAAGCCAAATTGAAGTTAAAAAAAGAAATAGGATTTATTTCGCATATCAAAATACAATTTGTGTCAGCCACGAATCAAAGGAGCAGAGCCGAGCCCGGGACTCAGCTCTGGGTGAACGCAGTTCTGACCCTCTCAGCATCAGACCTGGTGAGTTCACAAAGTCTGTTTGAATCAGTCCAGGTTTTACACTCTTTTTCTTGCCCAAAGCTACTTTTCCTTTGTCCTTTTCTTAGTTTGACGAGCTTTCTGATGTTTCTCCGGTGTAGAAGAATCCTATCAGATTATTTTACAGTAGGGTAGACAGGGTAAACAGTGCTGAATCCGGAGTCTCTGGAATATTCATGCAGCCCTCTTGTTCTCTGTTCAGCGTGGGATACCTGTCTCCCCCTTGGACAGAAGCTGCTTTGCACTGCACAAACGGCGTCCAGGAGTACTTACATGTGGAATAGAGTTTACAGGAATCGGGTTTTCACATGCTAGTGAGTTTCCCCGGCTATTCATGTTCAGTTGATTAGCAGGAATAGCTCTATCTCTGGTTGTCAGTGGCCATGATGGGCTGCTGATGTCTCCGGTTCCGTGATTTAGTTAGGAGTTCCACAGTAGGGAGCTTCTCCTCCACTTGCTAATTTAGACCTCTATTCAGCGTACACCTGTGGATCCTGTGTTTCAATGAGGTATGAGCTAACCAGTTTCTCAGTCCCTGTGGCAGCTTTTGGAAGCCTATGTGGTTTTGTGTCAGACCCTAGTGACAAGACTGGGCATGTATCCTAGTATATGATATCCTTCCTAAGTACAATCATATTTATTCGAACATGAATTTTAATATATTTAGAACAGCTTCCATGGGTGATCTGGCTGCTGGTGTCCTTTCAGGGCCTTGTCGCACCAGCCTTGTCCCAGGCCTGTCCCTGCAGCCCCTGGCCCAGGAGGAGCCATTTCAGGAGCACCTGAGCTGAGATCAAGGGCTCATTCCTGTGGAATGGGATGTTCATCCTTCCCTGGGGCCAGTTCTGGGGTGCCCAGTAAGGGTCCCATGGGTCACTTCAGCTAGGTCAGAACTGGGGGTGACCTGATGGGGTGGATCTGCTCAGATTTGGGGCTGGTTTCTGGCAAGGGAGAGAGGAACAATCTGGAAGCAAGGGGAGAAGGGGAAGAAGAAGTTGCTCTTAGGAGCTGTTGGATCAGCTCATCCCATCTGCTGGAGCCAGAGCTTTCAGAGCCTTTCAGTGCTGCAGTGCTCCAATTTCCCCAGTGCTCTGAGAAACTGGGCTTGTTCTGCTGCTTGTGGAGCTCTTCTCTCTGCTCTCTCCCGTGCTGCCTTCCCTGTGGAATTGTCAGCACAGCCTCACTTTTCATTTCCAGCACCCCAGCCCTGACTCAGGGAATTGATGCAGGGTGTGCTAGGGAGATGGAAAATCAGCTGATGTCTCTGGGCAGGTCTGAGCCACTTTACCATGGGCTAGAGAAATGGGGAAGGGGCTGGAGCCCCAGGAGGGGCTGAGGGAGCTGGGAAGGGGCTCAGCCTGGAGAAAAGGAGGCTCAGGGGGCCCTTGTGGCTCTGCACAGCTCCTGACAGGAGGGGACAGCCGGGGGAGGTCGGGCTCTGCTCCAGGGAACAGGGACAGGAGCAGAGGGAACGGCCTCAGGCTGGGCCAGGGGAGGCAGGGGGGATTTGGGAAAATTTCTTCATGGAAGAGGTTGCAAAGCATTGGAATGCCTAGGGCTGGGTGGAACCCCCATCCCTGGAAATGTTCAGAAAACCTATGGATGTGGCACCTGGGGATATGAGTCAGTGGTGATGGTGATGGCTGGACTTGATGACCTTAGAGATATTTTCCAAACTTAATGATCCCATGATTCTGTGATTATAAGAGCCAGGACAAAGCCGGAGGAAGCAGCAGCATGGACACTTGGAAATCATGATTCAACCTTGCAAGAGTTTTTTTGTGCGGGTTCTTGACTGGCACGGACAGGGATTATGAACCTTGGTGTTATTTCCTTGTCTCAGACCTTGGGAAGTGTCCAGGCTTTGACAGGAGCAGTGTCCTTTGGTCTGTCTTCAGTTGATCACCTTTCTGCTGACCCCAAGGCCCAGGAGAAGCTCAGGTAATTATTTTCAAATGTTTTTTGGGAAGAGCTGATTAAAAGTGAATGAGGCCCTAATGAAAGCTGACCAGCTTTCCAAACTCGTGATGAAAACCCTTTGGCTTCATTCCCCTGGGCTGGAGGGGGAACGTTGGAATTAAAGACAGGGGAAGAGAGAGGAACAATTAACAAAATTTCTCCAGAGAGGCAATTATAAACATAATTGCTTTATAATAGAAATTCAGTTTTGTGGAGCAGTTCCCTAAGCAGAGCATGGTGCAGTTCATTCTCTTGTGCTGTAAATTAGTACCATTTTAGGATTTTGAAGAACAGATCATCTCCTTTTGCTGTTATTCTAAAAGCGGCTGCTGCAGTCAAAGCACTGTTCCAAGGCTGTTCTCAGTAGATGCTGCCAATTTATCCTTGAAGAATACAAGTGACAGCTCTGCAGCTTCGTGACAAAAGTTTAATTCAGCTTTACACAGCCCTGATTTCAATTTGCTCAGAGAAATCCTGATCCAGTCACTCAGTGTTTCTTATCAGGGCTTATTCCACATTGGCTGAACAACTTATTGAGAATCCCCTGCAGCTGCCTCGAGTGTGGCTCAGGGATGAGCTGCTCCCTCCCATCAAACCACAACCAGCTTTGTGACATTTCTGATAAACATCTCCCCACCTTCTGAAGGCTCAGCTCCTGTGCACTTGGCTTTTTCTGCAGCAATGTGGAAGAAAAACAGCTCCAGATCCTGTGTGGAAAGGGAAACAGAGAAAATGGGATGTGACCCACCTGGCTTCAGGAATGTGAGGAAAAAGGAAACGTCATGAATGAGGTCCTTATATGTCTAATTTAATAAACCACAAGGTTAAAAATTTCACAGCAATTTTAACTGAGCAGCAATTTTATATAAAATAATATGATCAAATATAATCAAGTAGTTACAAAAAGAAATTTGGCAGTGGTTTGGATAAAGCATAAGCAAAACTGATTGGGGTACAGGGAGGGCTTCCCACCCTGCCTCACATACAAAAAGCACAGGAATCCAAACACAACTTATATACTGTATGCTAATACATATTCATCAATATTTTCCCATAAATCTCCTCCTATTTTCAATTCTTGACGTCTGCATCACTCTACTGCACAGCGCGTGCTCTGCCTGTGTCTAAGGGATCATCTTTGGCTTTTGGTGGTTGCTTCTGATGAAGGCTTCTCCTCATCGTCACTGTCCTTTGAACAACCCCACAGGTCACACATGCGCCCCAAGTCTTGTGTTATAGAAGCCAGCATTATATTCCAAAGATAAGCCTTATTATTTCATAGATACCTGGAATCATTTCAATTTTGTCCATTTCAAGGCCAATTCTCTGATTATCCCGAGGCCTGTTCTGGTTTTGGGATTTTACTTATCTCAAACTACATCCTGCATCCTATTTTCTCATGGACATCTGAAAACATATGTTTTGTGACACTAATTACATATATTTTTCCTCTATTACAATAGAGGAAACAAATAATACTTTCTAAAATATCAATACAGTTAAAATTGTTAGCACGAATCATATTCATTTATCACAAAAACACTTTGTGCTTGAATGTTTAGTCTGATGTGAATCAGGGAATTGTGGGTTGGGAGGGACCTTAAACCCCCCCAGTGCCACCCCTGCCATGGCAGGGACACTTTCCACTGTCCCAGGGTGCTCCAAGCCCCAATGTCCAGCCTGGCCTTGGGCACTGCCAGGGATCCAGGGGCAGCCCCAGCTGCTCTGGGCACCCTGTGGTAGTTTTGCAGGAGTGATGCATTCACAAAAGTGATGCAAAGCTTCCAGCCATGAAAAAGCTGCACATGCCTCTGTGAAAAACACACATTAGAGATGAAAGAAACCTATGAAAAGTACATATTACATGATTGGCTCTGCACGGATACTATTTGTGTTGTATTGTATTAATTAGTAGTGCTGTGTTTTTTAAGTAGTGTGGTAGATATAGTTTTAGGTTATAACATAATGTTAAAATAGAAACTATGCGATGGAAGATACTTTTTTAACTAGCTCAAGAAAGGGATGAGATAATCAAGAAATTCTTCTCACAGAAATAACAGCAACAAGATACATAAATCTCCAAGAGAAGAATTATTGCCTCCTTATCAGAAGAGACCAACTTTCCCCATCGCCTTCCCATCTTTGAGGAGCCAGCAGGATTAAGGGGCAGAAGGTGACAATAACCAGAAAACACCCTTTGTTTGAAAAGAATTTATGCATCATGTATGAGATATATGAATATGCAACAGGCTGTTGCTTTTAGAGGTTAATCCTTTGTTAGTGGGTATTCTTTCGGGGCTTAATTGCCCTAGGAAAGCATCTGGACATCTGTATTTCTTTACTTTTTATTGTCCTTTATTCTCCTAATTCTGATTGCCCAAATTCTTATTGCTCTAATTTTTATTACTATTTTTTAACCATTTTATTACTATTAAACTTTTAAACCAAGTGATTGGTGTTTTTCACAAAATCCGAGAACTTCCCCTTTCTTTTCAGGTGGGCAGAGGGGTAACCAGGGCCCTGGCCCCCTTCCTGGGGCACCTGACGGGCCCCCCATCACCTCCCCAACAGAAAGGGGGGAGTGCTGCGGAGCCCAGGCCGAGCAGCGCTGCCGAAATTCCACCACCGGGAAAATTCACCCACAGCCACGGGGCAGGGGGAAAGAGGAACCACCAACCCCCCAGCCACAACTCCCACCACAAACTGCTAAACCCAACCAGAGCCCAGCAACCATCCACAAGCCCTGAACAAAATATTAACTCTTTCTCTATTCAATCCTCCCTCAAGTAAAAAAAAAAAAAAATTCCCCAAAATACAAGCAGTATAAAAGAACAACTTAAAAACACCTAAGTAAATGAAAAATAAGTTATCCCAAATAAGAATAAAGAGGTATGTCTAATTTTAGACTGACATCCTCTTATAAAGATATAGAGAAAGACTCTTTTCCCTATAACACATAAAAATATGGGGAAATAAAAGTGTTCAGACTGTAAACATCAAACAAAAGCCTTCATACTAAAATAAGCAAATATTAAAATGGCTATAATCCTGTAAGAAGTTTAAACAGGGAAGGAAGGAAGGAAGGAAGTGTCGGAAGGAAGGAAGTGTCGGAAGGAAGTGTCGGAAGGAAGGAAGTGTCGGAAGGAAGGAAGTGTCGGAAGGAAGGAAGGAAGGAAGGAAGGAAGGAAGGAAGGAAGGAAGGAAGGAAGGAAGGAAGGAAGGAAGGAAGGAAGGAAAGAAAATAATAATAAAGACCCTATATCCCCCCCAAAAAAGAAAAAAGTCTATTCCCAAAAATAAAAATAATTTTAGCGATAAATAATAAAAACCTTTTCCTTTAAACTCATATTTAAAACAATACCCCATTAGTTAACATAACCCATAAACACAAATCTATAAAAACTTATAGAAAATAAGAAAGACTTCACCATCACAAATTTCCCCAACCAACTTTCATAAAAATTAGAAACCACGCAGCCTGTGCCAGGAACTCCCCTGTGAACCCTCCCGTTGCTGCTTTGGGGCTGTGTTGGGTTCTCTTACCTGCCCTGAAAACAGCACTTGGATACCGGGACCTGAGGGCACAGCAGCAACCCCCGGGCAGCTCCTGGGGAGTTCTTCCCAGCTCTCAGTCTGGAGAAGAAGTGGGAGTGAGTGGGAAGTGGAGCCCCTTGCTGGAGAAGTTCCAGAACAACAGATGATTGTTCCAGAACAACAGGTGATTGTTCCAGAACAACAGGTGATGATTGTTCCAGAACAACAGATGATTGTTCCAGAACAACAGGTGATTGTTCCAGAACAACAGGTGATGATTGTTCCAGAACAACAGGTGATTGATTGTTCCAGAACAACAGGTGATTGTTCCAGAACAACAGGTGATTGTTCCAGAACAACAGGTGATGATTGTTCCAGAACAACAGGTGATTGTTCCAGAACAACAGGTGACTGTTCCAGAACAACAGGTGGTGATTGTTCCAGAACAACAGGTGATTGTTCCAGAACAACAGGTGACTGTTCCAGAACAACAGGTGGTGATTGTTCCAGAACAACAGGTGATTGATTGTTCCAGAACAACAGGTGATTGATTGTTCCAGAACAACAGGTGATTGTTCCAGAACAACAGGTGATTGTTCCAGAACAACAGGTGATGATTGTTCCAGAACAACAGGCGATTGTTCCAGAACAACAGGTGATTGATTGTTCCAGAACAACAGGTGCTTGTCCCTTTCTTGTTCTGCCTGCTCCAGAGAATCCCTTCCCAGCTCCACACACAATCCCTTCCCTGGACAAGGCTTGGCAGGGGGTGGCACTGGATGGGCTTTGAGGTCCCTCCAAACCCAAAGTGTTCCATGAGTCTGTGCCTCAGAATTGGGATCCGTGTGCTCCCCCTGTGCCAGAATGGGAAATTGCTGGCGTGTTCAGGGCTCCAGTTCTCACCAGTGGACTGGTGACCCTTGTGGGAGTTCCCTGCTGAGCAGGAATTGGGGATATTTGAGACACTTTGTGCCACATGTTGACACTCAATTTGCACTCAGTGGAGTTTCAGTTATCAGTCTCCCAACCCTCCTGGCCTGAAATTGTGTTGGTGCTTGTTCCCATCCCAGCTCTTCTGAACAATTCCTGTCAGATGTGAGAAGGAGACCTGGAGCAAATACATCATCAAATAGCTGGAGAGGAAAGGGCAGCCACAGTGACCTCAGTGCTGGCATTTATCAACTTCCAACCTTCTCCTTTGGAATATTAATGGTTCCTTAACGTACAGTTTAGAGTAGAATTACCTCTGTACACTGAATGCTTTGCAGAACGCTCCATAAATATTCCATGGAACAGAATGGATTCATAGAGTGCAGTATTTATCTCTGAAGGGGCAAATCTTTGCCAGGTATCACTGAGTGGTAACAGACTCCAGGGTTTTTCACAGCCTCTCACTCTTAGCCTTTACATGATGGTTTTATTTTGGAAGGGTATTTTGCACTTTCTGTATCCAGAAAGAAAATGCTGAACAGCTCAGCTCCTGTGGGACTGGAGGGAGGATGTAAGCAGTGGATTACAGGTTGTAAGGGAGCTGTGGGTGACTGCAAACAGTTTTTCACTGAGCAAAGTCAGGCTCTCCTTAAAGGAAGGATAAATCTTGTTCATTGGAACAGAACATAATTGTTCCATCAAACTGGTGCTGCAGTGCTTTAAACAGCTTGGGAGGAAGGAGAGGTTTCTATCCAGCCACACATTCCCACCAGGATCTGGCAGGGGAGGGGAAAAACCAGCAGAGATGGAGATCTGTGAGGGAGGAGAACTGCTGAGCTTCCCGCAACTTCAGGTACAAACAAACAAAAAAAAGCTTTTAAAAGGTTTGTGGTGCTCTGTTCTGTTTTGATGAGCAGCCAGGAAAATTAAGGAGAGGCTTCCCAGCCCTTTCTAAGGAAGGTGTGTTACTTTCTGGGGAAAGCTTGGCCAGCACTGGGCGCAGTGTCTGGGTAAGAGAACGAGGCCAGAGCTGTGATGTGCAGAGACTGCAGAGGTGCCGTTTGTCACCTCTGGGGCTCTCTGCCTGTTCAGGGCTTGCTGTGCTTCCTTCAGCCCCACATAAGCCAGCCTCTCTCCTGTGATGATGTTACCAATGCTGAGCTCTCAACATGGATGCTAAGCTCAATTAATTTGTTAAGTGCTTTGCTCTTTGGATGAGAACTGAATTTTAAGTATTGCTCTGTCAAATTCCATCTTCTCAGTCCTGCAGCTGAGGATATCCAGATGAATTTCAGGCTGATGGATTCCCAGCATGTCTCTCTGTAGTGTTCTGTGTGGATTAGTTTTACAGCCTCTTAATTCCAGCACTCCATGTGCTCCTTATGCAGAATAACTGCAAAGCTGTGCAGACTGAGAGGGGATTCCTTGGGTAAATGCTGGCCTTAATTAAAGTGCCTGAGTTCCCTTTGGTTTATGCAGAAATTTGAAAGTGACAGAGGATCAGAGTGGGAGGGGGGAAGTCAAGGGGATGTAGAGGGGCTGGCTTTGGGTCCTCCCTGTGGTGCTGCTTGGTCCTAACAGGTCATTCCCTGGGCCTGAAGGGCTCCTCACACTGCAGGGAACATCCTAGTGCTTGATAAGGTGATGAAAAGCTTTGAATAAACACCCTGTGTTTGCTGATAACATGGAATTAGTTCTTTCTGGCATTAATTTACAAATAGGAGTAATTCTGCTGGTTTTGTTGAGGATCTGGGGGCTGGGATTGCCCCAAGGCTCACAGACAGAGCTGCACATGGATCACCCATGCCCTGTGTCAGCTCCTGGAGTTTCACCTGGTTCTGGTGACCTTACTATGGGATGTCTGAGACTGAGGCCTCTTCTAATGGCACTGAAGAGAAACAGAATCGTGGAATCATGGAATGGATGGGCTTGGAAGGGGCCTTAAGGCCCATCCCGTGCCACCCCTGCCATGGCAGGGACACCTTCTGCTATCCCGGGGTGCTCCAGGCCTTGTCCAACTTGCCCTTGGGCACTTCCAGGCATCCAGTGGCAGCCACAGCTGCTCTGGGCACCGTGTGCCAGGGCCTGCCCACCCTCCCAGGAGGAATTTCTCCTCAATATCCCATCTATCCCTGCCCTCCTGCAGCTGCAGCCATCAGGACGCTGAGCATTGTCACAGTTCTCAAAAAACAAATCCATTCAAATTCTTTCCTTGTTGTGGGGACCTTCCTCCCCCACTGGCTGGAAGAAACATCCAGGAAAGTCTGCCCATGGACTGAGCTTTTCCAGAGGAGGCCCGGTGGGGAATGCAGAACAATCCATGGTTTCTAATGGGTTCTCAAAGAGTGGGAATGTCTGTCAGCCTGAGGTGACAGCTCCCACACCCCCTGCCCTGTAGGTACCAGCTGTGTCCCACACACACCACACAATCCATGCACAGCTCCCACTGGGATCTGCTCACAGCCTTGGAAAGCAACAGGAATCACTCTGCAGCTCCCCTGAGCT
Source organism: Motacilla alba alba (assembly GCF_015832195.1). NCBI lineage: Eukaryota > Metazoa > Chordata > Aves > Passeriformes > Motacillidae > Motacilla > Motacilla alba. The sequence goes on from NC_052042.1 coordinate 627,563, forward strand.
GAGCTGCTCCCTGGGCAGTTTCCCTTCCCTGACTCCGGATTCTGTGGATGCAGAAAAATGGGATCAGCCTTGGCCTGAGGGCAGCAAGGAACCATCTCCTGACATCTCCCATATCCTCTCCCATCCCCAGCAGCAATTCATAACCACAGCTCTAATTTGCTCACTGCTAAACGTCTGCACTGATATCAGGAACTGCGTGTGAAAAATCTCCTTTGGGACTCTGCTGCTTTGAGCCTTTGAAGAGATCCAAACAATGGAAATCAGGAGCAAGAGATGGAGATATCAGAATGACAATGCAGTTATTAAAGACCTGAATCCTGCCAGGGGTCTGTTCTCTGGATAGAAATTAAGATGATCACAGGAACACTGAATTAAATAGAACAGTCATGAATGAAAGCTCAGACATTTATTCCTGCACCTCCACAGAGAAAGGAAGAATTCTGAGAGTGGATAATCAGCCATCCTTATTTCTGTATTGTTTCCTCCACACCATTCCCCTGTTCCACCTTCACCATTCTTCAGCTGAGTCTGCCCAGGGAAAACAGGATAAAAACTGTCTTTGGGACAGCAAATGCTGCCAGAGCAGTGCTGAGGCTGGAACAGATTCCCTGGGTGAGCCAGGGACATGAGGGATGAAGGGTGCAAAGGGAGGCAGCATTTCTGGGCACAGTGAGTCTGCTCAGACACGGGCTCAGTTGTCTGCAGCAGTGAGAAAACCATCTGGAAACCTCTCCCAGCAAAGTGTCTGTCCCATTACCACTGGGAAGAGGTGTGACAGCTCCAGCAGCTCGGGATCCATGCTCTGTGCTATTTGTTTGACACCTCCTTTTGCCTGACAAGCTGTACATGTAGGGCTTTGTGGTTCCCTGTATCCACAGGGCTGGAACAGCAACTTCCTCCTGGATGGACAGCCTTGAACTGGATTTACTGATTTGTGTTGTGAATATGTCAAAATGAGCGGAAAATATTTATTATTAAGTGCCAAAAAAAATTTACTTGGCTTTAGGAGAAATGAAGGCAGTGCCTGAGCAGAGCAAGTCAGTAGGTGACAATGGAAGAGGAGAGAGCAGGTCCTAGGAATTCAAACAAGGACCTCAGGGAATTGCTGGAGCTGGGCCAGGGAGGGTTTGGTTTGTTCTCAGGGAAAGGTTCTTTCCCTAGAGGTGCTGGCACTGCCCAGGCTCCCCAGGGAATGGTCCCAGCCCCGAGGCTGCCAGAGCTCCAGGAGGGTTTGGACAGCGCTGCCAGGGATGCCCAGGGTGGGATTGTTGGGGGGTCTGGGCAGGGCTGGGGTGGGACTGGGTGATCCAGGGGTCCTTCTCAGGTCAGGATATTCCATTATTCCATGAATGGAGGAGATGCCACAATTTGTGGAAATTGTTTAGGTTCATAATTAAACCATAAAGGGACAAGAAAATCTCTATTTTTCATGTGTCTGTGTTCAAGAGCAGAACATGAGTAGGAAAATAACTCCTTTGGTAATTCTGCTTTCCAGGGGCCCATTAGAGACACAGCCAGATGCTCCTCTGCACTCACTTCAATGGATCTCAAATCCAGGGAATTCATTTCCCATCCTCTGTGCAGGGAGACACATTTAAGGAGCAGGTCAATAGGAGCAGGTGGGAATGGGACACAAAGGACATTTTCCATCGTGTGTAACTGGGATAAAACAGCTCTGGGAACTGCTCAGGCACCGATCCCACTGGCAGGTGAGTCTGTTCAAAGGAGTGCAGCAGTGGCTGGATCTTCCCTGGAATTGATGCCTCTCTCCAGCAGGGCCGTTTGCTCCCTTTGAAAGGAAGGCTTGGGCTGCTGCTGTGGATGCTGGGGCCTGCAGTGCTCCCAGCAAAGGAGGGAACAGCTCCGGGACAGGCTGGGTGTGCTGCTCCCCGCCAGAGGAGCCCGCCCGGGGCAGGGCAGGGCAGGGCAGGGCAGGGTGGGGAGGCAGCCAGCGGCCCCTGGGCACGTTCAGCAGCACTTGGGGCCCAGCAGAGCCTCCTGGGATGGAGGACAAGCTTCAGCACAAAAAAGGGGAGAAATGTTCAGGGAAGCTTTTGAAATGTCAGATACAGTGAGGCTGATTTCTAAATGAAATCACAACCAGCTCTGATCTTTAAACTTTGTGACTGGGGCCCTGTTTCTTCCTTTTTACCTTTGTCATGTCAAGCAGCTCTTTTGACAGCATTATCTCCACATTAACTTTCTTACCTGGTGTTTGCCTTTGTTATCTGATATTTGAAGTGAATATCCCATTATATTATTTGGGAATAGTTCTCAGGAGTTCAGCCTATTTAAAGCTACAAAGCTTCCATGAGAACTGAATTTTTCAGCTCAAGTCTAAGTCAGTCACTGAGTTCTTATTGCAAATATCCTCTCCTGTGATGTTGTATGGAGTGAGAAATTAAATCACTTAAACTCATGGCACTGAGAGTTTTTCCTCATCCTAAATTGGCCTTGGCATACTGGGGGGATGGGGGATGTGCAGTTCTGAACATGAGATTGTCATCTTAATTATTGTTTTCAAGTACAAATAAAGAAAAAAACAACAAACAGAGATTGCAGTTGTTTTCTTTGTTTCAATGGAGCAAAAGTAACAAATGCTTGATTCTGATTTTTATCACTGGAAATTAATTCTGAAGGTCAGAAGATGAGTAAATAGTGGAGCTGAAAAGATTCTTTTCTAGTTAAAAATCTTTGAATTATGAATAGTAATTTACTGACGAGAAAACAACAGAGGAGGAGGTTAAAGGATAAGGGAAAAAACCAGATCCTGAAAACTTCTTCACTGATAAGCTCATGAACATTTGCCATGTTTTAATCCCAGTGTTTTACTTCCTACTCTTTTTTTAGACTCTACCTTTAGCTAGAGGTAGAGTCTATGAAATGAAAGATGGGCAGAAGATAAAGTGTAAAAATGTACAAAATGCAAATTCTGTATTTTATGGAAATGGTAGTAGGATGAAAAAGCTATCCAAACTTTCTATTTATAAACCAGAGCTGCTTATCAAAGACCCTTCCAGCTGCTTCCTGGCAGCCAGAACTCCCCCACAAATCCCTGCAAGGGGAGGATAGAAGGAGCTGTGAGAGCTCTGCTGTGTCCCCGGGCCAGTTCAGCCCTTCACTGCCCCGTGGTTCCGTGCCCGGGCTGTGGATCCACCTGGGATCCCCCCTGGGATGGGCACAGCCGGTCCTGGGGGCTCCCCAGGGCTCCCTGGGGCTGCAGGGCACAGACTGGCTCCAGTCCAGCCCCCCTTCACTGCAGGATAAGCAGGAACCGCTGGGAAATGTCCCAGCCTCAGCCTTTCCCCTCTGCAGTGCTGGCAGTCTGAGCAGGACACACAGACCTGCCTCTGGTGCAGGAATTTCTGCTGGAATTTCTGCTGGAATTCTGCTGCCCTGCCCAGCTCCTGGACCGGGCTTTGCAAGAGGCACAACCTGGAATAAACAAGGGACAGGAATTGCTCAGACAGGGCTTGGAGTCTGCCTCCCTGGGGACATTTCAGGAGCATCTGGACACAGTCCGGGCCACGGGCTCTGGGATGGCCCTGCTGGAGCAGGAGCTGGAACCAGAGGAGTCACTGTGCTCCCTTCCAGCCTGACCCATCCTGGGATTAAGTGACACCCCACAACAAAATTCTCCCATTGTTTAAAGGCCAAATGCTGCCTTTGCTCTCCTAAGGAAGGATGTTCAGAGAAGTTTTGGAGGTATGAGCATCCCCCTTGGCACAGGAACTCAGGCCTGACATTCCATCCTTTTAGACGTTGGATATTGGGATAGAATTGCTCCCTGGGAGGGTGGGCAGGCCCTGGCACAGGGTGCCCAGAGCAGCTGTGGCTGCCCCTGGATCCCTGGCAGTGCTCAACACTGGACACTGGGACTTGGAGCAGCCTGGGAAGGTGTCCCTGCCATGGCAGGGGTGGCGCTGGCTGGGATTTAAGCACCCCCTACCCCCCAGGGTGTGTTCCTGTGGTTTTTGGTTGATTTTCACCAGCAGTTTACTCCTCCTCACTTTGCTGGTCTTATTTTATTGCTTCTAGGATGGATCATTCCCTGCCCATTCTCCTGGCACTAGGGGAACAGACCCATCCTAATTATTGTGCTCTGCCAGCTGATGAGGGCACAGAGAATCAGGGAATCATTGAGGCTGGAAAAGATCTTTAGGTCATCAAATCCAACCATGAACCAGCAGCACCATCATGGTCACCACAGACCCCTGTCCCCAGGTGCCACATCCATGTGGTTTTGCCACATCCACTGCCCTGGACAGCCTCTTCCAGGGGCTTTGCAACCCTTCCCATGAAATTTTTTCCCTGTTATCTAATCAAGGCCTCCACTGGTGCTACTTGAGGCCATTAAATATAAAAGGCCATATAATAAAATGCATACAGCAGAACCATGAGGCAGGGAAAGCTTCCTGTGCCTCAGGGCCCTGGGAATGCTCTCCCATCCCATGTGCAGATGTATTTTGTGCTGGAACCTGGCTAGGATCCAGGGGTAGGAGCAAGGTTATCCTTTGTGGCATGGACAGGAGTTCCATCGCTCAGTGCCACCTCCTGAACAGGTCACTGCCTTGCCAGCCACAGCAGCAGGAGCCACAGGCACCCTCTCAGTGTCACATGCAGCGGGAAGAAGGGATCATTTCCAGTCACATTCCTCCTCTCCCTCTGTTCCCTGAGTTCTGGCCCGGTGCTGCTCCACTCCCAGCTCCTCACCAGGAAATTTAGCAGAACATGTAATGGTGTAACAAATGGAATGTTTACATGGTTAATTGAAAGCACTTTTCCCTGGAGGCTAATTACAGCGTGAGCCATTAAACCACAATTAAGATTTGTTTGAATATCCAAACAATTATGAATCTCCTTCCTGGAAAAAGGAGAAGTGCAGCGCTCCTGGCTGGGCCAGACACATACCTGGTTTTCAGTTTCTGCAGGAGCACCGAGCCCTTTTCCCACTGGTGACCTTCCAGCAAACCAAACTGCCCCAGCCTCGCTGACCCCTGAAACCTCTGAGGAGCTTGATTTACTGCCTGGTAGATCTCACACCTTCCTAAATCCTGGGGTAAGGGCACCAGTGGGAACTACAGATTCTGTTGTTTGCTGGAACTAGCTGATGCTTCCAAGTCTCAACCTCTAAGGAAACCATTTCTGACACTCCAGAGGATTTTGATGCTCTCAGGGCTCACGACCTTGTGTCACTCTTTGTGTGGCTGGGCACCGGAGAGGGAATTCTGTCCCTGAGCCCGCGGCACTGCAGCTTGGGTGTGTTTCATTTGTGGTGTTAAACAGTGGCCTGACATAAAAGTGCACTGAAAAAGAGGAGTTGGGCTTTAAGGTCCCTTCCAACCCAAACCATTCTGTCCCCAAATGCCATTTCCCTTCCCATGTGTGGGGGATGTGCACTAAGGAGAAGGCAAGGGGGCAGATTGCCCACCCTGAGCTGGGAATGCGTCCCTGGAGTTTCTGAGGGAATCCCTGACAGGATTCACCCATCAGACAATTCCCAGGGATCCAGGAGCCAGGCCAAGGTGAGACACACCAAACACCCTGCTGGCCTGGCTGTCACCCTCACAGGAGGGGGGAACTTCTCCTGGAGCTTTCTAGAAAGGATAGCTAAAGACTAGCAAGTTTGAGAAGCTTTATTTCAACTGCAACCTTCCCTTCTATTTGTGCTTGGAGCTGACAACTGTAATTCTCCTTTCTTTTCCTTCTGTGAAGGGATAATTTGATGGTTGGTGGACAAGTCTACAAGTGACATGTGAGGAGTGTAAGAGCCGAGGTGAGGCTGTTGTGAGGAATTCTGCAGCAGCTGATGGTGCTGGGCTTCAGTGCAGGGAAATGCTGTGGGGGTGTGCTGTACACGTAGATATTGATATTATTTTTCTAAAGAAAAGCTCTAAGTCTAATGAGAAGTGGCTGAGGGAGGTGGGGAGCTCAGTCTGGAGCCAAGGAGGCTCAAGGGGACCCTTGTGGCTCTGCACAGCTCCTGCCAGGAGGGGACAGCCAGGGGGTGTGGGCTTTGGGCTCTGCTTCCAGGGAACAGGGACAGGAGGAGAGGGAACGGCCTCAGGCTGGGCCAGGGGAGGCTCAGGGTGGATGTTGGGGGAAATTCCTTCATCCCCATTCCTGCTGCAGAGGCCAGTCCATGGTGGCGTCAGCAGGAGCTGCCCTGCAGCACTAGAAGGTTCTGGGGAGGTTCCTCAGACCCGTCTCCCTGGTGCTGCAGGTTTGCAGCTCAGGACAAGAACCATTTGTGACTTTGGGGGACAAAGAAAGCAAATTCTGTGTGTGAATTCAGCTGAATTTCCGGAATGTGTTTTCAGGGAATGTGGAATTGGGTTTTAATTTTAATTTTCCCTGAGTAGCTCACAACTCTGCTCTAGCACTGTCATTGCTATCATTCAGGCAATTACAGACCCATCATGGAAAAACAGCATCCCAAATCCAGTTTAATATTAATCTGTGTCAAATTTCCAGTGACAGCAGTGAATATTGATGTCACTATCCCCTAGAAGCAATTCAGAGCTGGAAAGCAACAGGCAGACGTCTTTAGAGGAAAAAAAAAATGTAACCAGCTCTATAAAATGTCCAGTCTTGCACATCAGGAGGAATTTCTTCCTGGAAAGGGTGGTCAGGCCTTGGAAGGGGCTGCAGAGGGAGGTCTGGAACTCCAGTCCCTGGAGGTGTCCAAGGAAGGACTGGACGTGGCACTCAGTGCTCTGGGCTGGGGACAAGATGGGGATCAGGCACAGCTTGGACTGGATGGTCTGGGAGGGCTTTTCCAGCCACTGCCACTGCTATTTTTAAGGACTTTCTCTGAGCCTGCTGCCTGCTGAATGTCACATTCCCTTTGTCACATTTCCCCTTCACTGATAGAGGTTCAGATTGGAGAATGAAATTTAGATGAATGAACCAAACTTTGAGGGAGATACTTTAAATGCTGTGATTTGAAGGAAATAATTTCTAGTTCATCTCTGAGCAAAAGGAAGGAGCTGGAGTGGAAATTGCTGGAACTGCCCTGTTTCACCATCCCAAAGTCTTCTGTCCTAGCTGAGCTCCAGCTCCTTTGGCCAAGGGTGATTTTGGGGTGTGGGCAGCTGAATGCATCTCCTCTGCCTATCCCCCCTCCATCATCCATCCATCCATCTGTCCATCCATCCATCCATCCATCCATCCATCCATCCATCCATCATCCATCCATCATCCATCCGTCCATCCATCCATCCATCCGTCCATCCATAATCCATCCATCATCCATCCATCCATCCATCATCCATCCATCCATCATCCATCATCCATCCATCCCTCCATCCATCCATCCCTCCATCATCCATCCATCCATCATCCCTCCATCCATCCATCCATCCTCCATCCATCCATCATCCATCATCCATCCATCATCCCTCCATCCATCCATCCATCCATCCATCCATCCATCCATCCATCCATCATCCCTCCATCCATCCATCCATCCATCCATCATCCATCCATCCATCCATCCATCATCCCTCCATCCATCATCCCTCCATCATCCATCCATCCATCATCCATCCATCCATCCATCCATCCTCCATCCATCCATCATCCAGCCATCCATCCATCATCCATCCATCCATCCATCCATCCATCATCCATCCATCCATCATCCATCCATCATCCATCCATCCATCCATCCATCCATCCAAGCTGATTACTACAAAATGAGCCTGTGATGTGTGGAAACCCAGACTGACAAACTACAGCAGCTTTCCTTTTCTTGCCAGGGAGTAATCCAGGAAATTGCTTTGTGTGGATTGAGCATCCATCTGGACCCAAACGGTCTCATACTGCAGGGGAGTTGCTGGGGTTGGATTTTGTGCCTCATGATCATTTAATTTTTTTTTAAAAATCCCCACATTTGGAATAAAATTTCTCTGCCAAAAGCAATTTCCCACCCTACCCTGTGGCCATGAGGGTCCATGCTGCAGTTTGGGCACCAAAAAGCCTCAAGATGAATTAAACAAATCCAAGGGCTTCTGCTGCTGGGTTTGGCAAGGGAAGAGCAGAAGCCACCAGAGCCAACAGGCACAGCACGATCAGGGATTCTCATTCCAAGCTTTCAGGACTTTCTGCATTTTAAAGCATTAAAATACCACTGTTCTTCCCACAGGAGGGGGATTTTGCATGCCAGTTCACAGCTGCTTTTGTGTTGGTTTGCTCAGACTCTCCCGGTTCCTGGTGGAAGAACACAGCAATGCTGAGACAGTTCTGCAGTCGTGGAAAATTGGGATTGCACTGAGATTTTGGGGAGAGGGGAGTGAGACAAGGACAGTTATCCTGCCGAGCACAAGGTGTGACTGCACCAGGAGAAGGATTAAAGAATCCTGAAATTCCAGAATGGTTTTTGTTGGAAATAAAATTAAAGCCCACCCAGTGCCACACCTGGCCATGGGCAGGAACACCTTCCACTGTCCCAGGCTGCTCCAAGCCCTGTCCAGCCTGGCCTTGGGCACTGCCAGGGATCCAGGGGCAGCCCCAGCTGCTCTGCACAACCTAATCTTCCACCTTACCTCCCCTTAGTCGGTTGTGTCACTGATGTTCATCTTCCTATAGCCTCTTTACAGACAAAATCCTTTATAAATGTGGGAAGAAGTAGGAGAGGGCAAAGGGAAAGTTCTACACTGAGCACTCATTGTACAGAAAATGTCTGAAAATGTTCACAGAAACAAAAGTGTTCATTTTTCTCCATTTGCACTGGGAAGTCTGAATGTCAAATTCTCTTCTGTTTCCTGCCACCCATGGCATAATGGGATAATGGGATAATGCAGCCCCAAGCAAAGAGCAGTGGGAATCACTCCCTGTGCCACTGTCCAGGATGATCTCCAGGATTTGCCCATAAAACCAAATCTCGGATGCTCTGGGACTCTGATTGCCTTTGCCTGCATTGAGAATTCTGCCTGAATTTGTAAAATCCAACTCAATAACAGCAGTCTGATCACCTCAACAATGCTGGGAGCATTTTTTCTGCCTTTGTTTGTTCATAGAGGACTTTTCTTTGTTCTTCAAAATCATTAAAGTTCAATTATTATGCAGTCAAAACGTGCTCAGTGTTGCTCTTGTATTGGAACCTTGACTTCATCAATATTCACCACTTCCCAGACTGCTGCATTTGTTGATTAAGTAGCAATTATTGGGGATTTGGAGATCTCTGATGAGAGAACTATTTATTATCATCACAGAATCCCAGAATAGTTTGGTTTGAAAAGGACCTTAAGGACCAGATCCACGGGCAGAGACACCTTGCCCTGGAGTGGAGGGGCAGAACCACCTCCATAAGGGCTTAAAGGATAATAAAAATAGGTTAAAATAGGTTCCCACTGTATTGTACCTCTTTGATTTGGGAGGACCCTTCCCACTCTGGCTGTTGAAAATGCATTGATGTGCCCAGGATGCCAATGGGAACTGAATCTTTCCACCTTTCCCTACCATGAAATTATTTTGCTACAAGCAAATAACTTTTATTCCCCTCTCCATGGGCCTGCTTTAGGCCTTGCTAAAGCAGGATCCTTAGGGAGCCCATAAACATTTCTGGTTTCAGGTTCCAAGGTCCCAGGTCAGTTCCTGCACTGAAATCTGGTCAAAGGCTGTACTTCTGCCATTCCCTGCCAGGAAAAGCTCAGCAACCCACCAGAAATCTCCAGTGGTCTCAGTTATTGCACCCTGTCAGGTCTGGGGGTTTCCTCCCCTCCCCAGCCCCACAGCTGGGTGTGCTCAGCCCCCCTGGGATCCCTGCCTGGTTCTGGCATTTACCTTTCCATACTAAACCCTCCAAGGTAAAGGGCCCGTGGAATGGGAAAATGACCTTGAAAATCAGGTTACTCCCTCCAGAAGGATACAGCTCCTCCATGCCCTGCCCCCTGTGCTGCCTTGGAACCAGCATTCCTTGGAACTAGCATTCCTGCTTCATGTTCCTATTGATCCCATGAATAAATGATTGGCTCCTCGTGATGGGGAAGTGGTAACTGGAGTTTCCTTAAGGGCACAAGTGCCAAGCTAAATATTTCACGCCCCCATAAATAATTGAAGCCTCTTTTCAGCAGAAGGAGATTGGGGCTGTAATTTCCTTTCTCAGGGAATGATCTCCGGCCTTCTCGGTGGAGGGAACTCACCTGGGAAGCACAAATAATTCAGCAGTTGTGTGCTGGCTTGATTTCTGTACCCAAGGCAGGTTGTGTTACTTCTGCAGGTGCAGAGGCAGAGCAGTTTCACATTTCCCTGATGCAGGGCTGGGCTCCAAATAGGGAACTCCTTGCTGAGGTTCAGGCAAATCCCTCAGGCTCTGCCATCCAGGAGTTGTGATTCCTTGTGGATTTAATGAAAGATGGGGAAATTGGGGCCTTTCAGAGTCACATTTTCATGGCAGCAAAAAGTTTCTTCAAATATTAATTCATAATCTTTGTCAAAATTAAAGGAGGGGAGATGATATCACTGCAGGGCTTGGGAGTCCTAGGAAGACTTGGGGAGAAGATGGAGGCTGGGAAGACACAGGAAAGAGTAAACTCATTTCTTCCACCAGCAAAGGGATTAATACAATGGCAGAGCTCAGGAGAAGGCAGAAGGTGGAGGAGGATAAGCTGGGCCCCAGGTTTAAAGGTACAGCCCATATAGGCCTGACTTCCATAAGCCAGGAACAGGTAGGGAGCTCTCTCTTTCTGCTCTTATCCCAGGTAGCTCTGGGAGGAGGAGCAGCATTTTTTGTGGAGACCAACTCTGAAGAGGGCTCCCAGCCCAGCTGAATCCAGCACTTCCTCTGAGCCACTAATCCCCTGGTTCCAAATGCCAGGCTCTGGACTGGTGCTGTTCTTTTAATTTGCTAATTAGGTGGGTTCATTAAACCAGCTGGGGTTGTTTCTGCCTCCTCAGCATTTTCTCACTGGACACTGGGTTCTCAGTAGTTCACAAAAAGCTCCAGAAACTTTTTGTGTTATAAACGGTGAGTTTTTCTTTAAGGTCTTGTGAATTTTCCTCAGGTCATTTGCTAAGGAGCCTTCCAGAGGTACAGTCCCAGCAGAGGATAAATACCCTCATTATGCTGCCACTCGGCAGTGCTTTGCTAAAGACAGGGAAATATTTTATGCTGTGCTGTAACAGACAGAGAAACCTGTGACCCTGCTGAGCTCCTTGCCTTGAACTTGTACAAATCCCGCATGGGAAAAACGAGAATTTTATCAATGCAGGATGACCCCCAGCTGGGGAATAACTTGGAATGACACCAGTGATTTCAGAAGGCTGAACAATTCTTTATTAATCTATACAATATTTCACTATACTATACTAAAGAAAGACCCATGACCCTTTTCAGACAGTCACAGCACAGCTTTGACCTAATTGGTCAATCAGTCAAAACAACCATCACCAGAGTCCAATTAACAAATCACTTTTGGTAAACAAGCTCCATAACACATTCCACATGTGCCAAACAGCAGGAGCAGTAAATAGAGATAAGAATTGTTTTCTCTTCTTTCTCTGAGTTTTCTCACTGCCTTCCCCAGGAGAAATCCTGGGGAGGTTGTGCCTGCTGCTCTCTGTGAAGAGAGCTGTGGCTACAGAATTGGGCTGTTTGGGTAAATCAGGGCAGGAAAGCTATGGGAGCTGCTGTGACAGAGGTCAGGAGGGTTTGGCTCACAAAGCTCTTGACTGTGTAAGACACTTCTTCCCGAGGCTGGTTTGTTTGGGATGCAGGAGACAAGAGCAGTTTGGGGCCTGGGAGTGCCCCTGGAAGCACTGAGGAAGTCAAGCTGTATATTCCAAGCTCCCTAAGTCAATATTTACAGCGAGCTCCTCTGGTGCAAGCTCTGCCTAATCCAGAGAAATTCACCCCTCTGGTCCTGATATTCCAGGTCCAAGTCTGGGATTTGGTGCTGCCGGAGCCCTGCCTTGCTGCCCAGCACGGTTCTGAGGTGCAGCTCCTTCAGAGTATGTCACTCCTGGACTCTCTGAACACTGTTCAGCTTTTCAGCTGAATGGGATTTGTTTCCCAGCCAGCTGTTCTCTGTCCCCACGCTGGAATCCCCAGGTGCTGCTCGCTTGGCTCTGCCTGCCTGCCCTCGTTCCCGTGCAGCCAAGGTTCTTTGTGGCTCTGATTGCCTGAAGAGCTGTTTGCTGGCTTTGATAAGAGGTGCCACAATTTGTTTTTCATGAATCATCTCGGGATGCCTTCCGGCCTTTTATTTTTTATGAGGGTTCCACAGCTCATGTTTGCCCAGTGTTTGGGGTGAATGCTCATTAAGCTTATCCTGATCCTCAGGCGGCTCAGTGAGACAGACACCTCCAGCACGTGCCTGCTTTGCAGCACATGAGTGATTCCAGTGGTTCCAAGGGAATTTCCCACTCAGATCTTTAAAGATAGACACAACCACTTGTAATGTGCTCAGCTTGGGGCTTTGTTCTTAGAGGGCAGCTCTAAAATAACAAATTGCAGTGTTGGCATTGTCTGGGGAGTGGTTTCTTCCTGTGTTGTTGGGGATTGGGCAGGTTCAGGCCCTGAGAAATCACATTTCCCTACCACTCATGGCACATCCAGGACTATTTTAAAAGATAAACTGCTGGAATATTTCTTTTTATTTGCTTAAGGCTTGTGTTTCCATCAAAATGACAAATATAAAACCAAAGCATTTAAAGTGAAGGAAGGAAGACTTTATTTAACTTTATTTAATTCTCCTCTCTGGCAGCCAGGGTATTAAAAAACCCCCAAACTGCAATTCTCAAGAGAGAGAAGGTCCAGGTCCCACCTCCAGAGGAGTTTATGAATTGTCAGGGAAACCTTGCACCGTCAAAAAATCAACTTTCCCCCAAAGAATCCCCATTTTTTGAAAGATTTTCCATTCAGAGAAGTGTTTAAATCAGGGAATGTTTGACTACATCCAAATTGTGTTTTAGGTAAAGATATTTAGGTAAAGGTATTGCCAAACATGGCAAAAATCAGATTGTTGAATCTCAGAATCATGGGTTTAAATGGGATATTGGGGAGGGATTCCTGGTGGGGAGGGTGGGCAGGCCCTGGCACAGGGTGCCCAGAGCAGCTGGGGCTGCCCCTGGAAGTGTCCAAGGGGCTTGGAGCAGCCTGGGACAGTGGGAGGTGTCCCTGCCCATACCAGAAGTGGCACTGGATGGGATTTACAGTCCCTTCTCACCCAAACTCATTTCTTTTAACCCAAACTCATTTCTTTTAGTGGTGAAAGGCACTCAGCCCCAGAGGAAGTTTCTCGATGTGGAAAATAAACACCAGAAATGCAGGAATTTAAAAACTCTTTTGCTGGTGCCTCCCCAATGATTTCCACTCTTGCTGACACAAATCCACTCCAGTCAGCGGCAGGATTTGCCCGGGGCTCTTTCCTGGAGCAGTCACACTGGGGCTGTGAGTTGCCTCTGGGTTTGTGCAGAGGGTGCTCATTTAACCAAATGCTTTCGAGGAGAATTGAACCTTCCTGGTTTTGGGGGGCTTGGTGGCCTTTTATTTATTTTAACTTCTATAGGTAGATATTGATTTTTTTTTACCTTCTTGTGTGATTTCTAAAGGCTGTTGGTTTTATATTTGCTGTAGAGGAAAAAGAAAGGAGAGCAAACAAGTGAATTGCAAACACAAAGTGATTTCTCTGATGGAGCTGTAAAGACAAACAAAAGGAAAGCTGTGGGTACTGTCACTGAACCGACATCAACTCGTTATCAAGGGAGATACCCCTATCAGAGCATTGTTTCATACAAATCCTCTTGTCTGGGCCTTTGTAGGGTTGGAGGAGCTAGAACAACCACACCAGAACAGCAGAAATAAAAAATCCCAAACCAACCCCCCCAGCTGCTCGAGAAGCAAAGGGTGGGGACTCTCAGCATGGCTGAGATGTTTCCACTGATTGCACACAAAACCTGCTCTGGGGAAGTGCCCAAACTGTCCCTGGTGCTGATGCCACAACGTCTGTAGGGCCCTGGCATCTGGGCATTGCCAGGGATCCTCCCAGCACAATTTATCTGTCCCACTCCCATCCCCAAATGAACTAAACCCTCCTGGGAAGAGATCAGAAGAAGGCTCCATAGCAGGAATTGTTCTTGGAGCTAATGAGACGCTGATTGTGGTTAATTAAACACCAACTGATTGCAATCCCTGCACATTTACTGGCGGCAGTGGCAGCTGCTGAGCTGCAGCCTGGAATCAGCAACTGGACCCAGGACCAGTCTCACAATTCTGATTATTTATTTGATTTAATTTTATTGTATTTAGATTTAAGCGAATAAGAATGCGGTGCTTTCCCTCTGGCATTGTATTGTTCCCGGGATCATAGGATCATGGAATATCAAGAGTTCTTGCTGGCCACACAGGCGGGGGGATGAAAAGAGAGCTCCAGGGAGCGTGGGGCCTGGAGCGGGTTAGCGGGCAGGGCTGCGGGCAGGGCTGCGGGTTTCCTTCCTCCTGCTAGTGGGGCTCTTTGTCTGTTTTTGTGTTGATTGGTTGGTGTCAGTGGTTTTGTTAGTAATGGTTTTTATACACTCAAAACCTGCAGTTAGTACAAGTGTACGTAGCCCGGTACAGCCCTCCAAAAAGTACACGTCTGTCCCGTCAGGCCCATTCCTGTGCGGAGAGTTTGAGATCAGCAGTGGTTTCAGGGGGCATTGTGAAGGAAACCTGCCTGAGGTGTGAACAGGTGAATGAACTCCTTTCGCTGGTGGCCGAGCTTAGGGAGGAAGTTGAAAGACTAAGGAGTATCGGGTAAAGTGAAAGGGAACTAGATTGGGGGAGTTCAGCCCTTCTGTCCTTGAGGGAGGCCCAGCAGCGTCAGAGGGCTCCCATGCCTCCCACTGCCAGACAACAGGAGGACGTCTGCTAGGTGAAGGGGAGTGGAAATGGCCCCTGCTCAGGGAGGTGATAATAAAAACTCCTCCCGACCCCCATCCCTTAGTCAGGTGGCACTTCAGAACAGGTATGAGCCCCTGGATCCAGAGGGTCAGCCAGGGGACACAAGAAAATTATCTGCCCAGTTAGCCTCCCAGTTATGATTCATCTGTCAGAAAGATCACTACCTCTGACCCTAAAAAGAAAAGAAGGTGGTGGTAGTGGGTGATTCCCTTCTGAGGGGAACAGAGGGCCCCATATGTTGACCAGACCCACCCCACAGAGAGGTCTGCTGTGTCCCTGGGGCCCGAGTACGGGACATTAATGAGAGACTGCCTGGGCTGATTCAGCCCTCTGATTATTACCCACTGCTGATTCTCCAGGCTGGCAGTGATGAGATTGAAAAGAGGAGTGTCAGGGCAATTAAAAGGGACTTCAGGGCACTGGGCCAGGTGGTTAATAGGACAGGGGCACAGGTAGTGTTCTGCTCAGTCCCTGTGGTGGTAGAGAAAAACATTGAAAGGAATAGGAGAGCCCACGTTATTAACAAGTGGCTCAAGGGTTGGTGTTATCATCAGAATTTTGGGTTCTTTGGTCATGGGGCAACTTTTATGGCACCTGGCCTACTGGAACGGGATGGGCTCCATCTCTCTGTTAAGGGCAGGAGGTTTTTAGCTCATGAACTGGCAGACCTTGTTGAGAGGGCCTTAAACTAGGTCTGAAGGGGGAAGGGGATGCATGTGGGCTGTATGGATGCAGGCCCAAGGGTGATAAGCCCGGGTTAGGGGTGAAATCAGCAGCCCAGCTGAGGTGCATGTATACCAGTGCACACAGCATGGGGAACAAACAGGAAGAGCTGGAGGCCATGGAGCAACAGCAGAGCTCTGATGTCACTGCCATCACAGAAACGTGGTGGGATGACTCACATGGCTGGAGTGCTGCACTGGATGGCTACGAGCTCTTCAGAAGAGATAGGACAGGGAGAAGAGGTGAAGGGGTGGCCCTTTCTATTAGGGAGGGTTTTGGCACCATGGATATTGAAACTAATGACAATGAAGTTAAATGCCATGGCTGTTTCTGTGGGCTGGGCATGGCTCTGTCCCTGTTCCCTGCTGCTCCCCTGGAAGGTTTTCCTCAGACCCCAGCAAGGAGGAGTCCTGAGGGGAATAAAGCAGTGCCAGGAATCCTGAGTGCTTCCCAGGGAGGAGAGGGAATGGGGTGCTTGGGTCCTATATTCCTCATTCAGAGGAGTTCTCCAGGACTTCCAGTACCTTCACCAGGGATTTTTAGTGCCTCCATCCATGTTCTACTGCAGGGGTTTCCTTGGCTCTGCACGGTCTCTCCACCCCTTTAATACCCACCACGGACACCCTCCATTTCTGGGTGTCCCTGTGTCCCCTCTGGGCTGTCCCAAGATCCAGCCCTGCCCTGCCCTTTGTGCCCTGGAGCTCCCTGGAGCAGGGAGAAGCAGCTTCCAGGGAGTGATGAGTGAGGGGGAAGCTGGGAATTGTGGCTGTGGGCTAAAATGGAGCCTCTTTCTCCGGCCTTGCTCTCAGGCCCTGCGATGAAGATGCTTTGAGAAAGGTGACAGGTTATTTTCTTATCAAAAAATCTTTCCTAGAAGTTTTTCCTGTTTATCAGGCAGAGCCTGAGTCCCTCTCAGCAGCTGCAGCCTGAGGATTTTCCCAGTCCCAGCTCTAGGGCAGATCCACCTTCTCTCCAAAGGTTACATGTGAAATATCCCCTATTGAATGAAGCCTTTGGATTCTCTCGGTGCTTTTCTGCCTCATTAAACCCAGACCATCGATTAAGCAACAGTGGCAGATAGGAACAGGCAAAATGACTTGGAAGGAATTGGTCTTTCTGAAATCTGGGAGGAAGGAGCCACAGTCCTGCCTGGCAGGGAAACATTCCTGGGCATCTGTGAGCCAGGCAACATCCAGCTGCTCCCAGCTCAGGGCCTTTTCATTGCAGAAAATGCTCCAGAACAGCTCCTTGTCTGACAAAAAATGTTGCTAAGTTACAGAGAGGGAATTTTGGAACAACTAAGTCCCTTTCTGAGGGAATATTGTCACTGTTTCTCTACTCAGAGCCAGGATAAGCATGGGAAGTGTCCATGCATGGTGGGGTCTGGGGTGTTTGGTCCCCACTTCTCAGCTCTGCTGGCCCTCACGAGGGAGGGGCTGGGTCTGGACAAAACATTCCCTTGGAAGAGCTGAATTCTTCCTAAAAGAGAGGTAGGGCCAGATTAGGACCAGGTAAGCTGGAAAATGGCCTGGAAGTGTTGTGAGAAGGAGGACAGGGGGAAATGTAAAATCTCAGATGTTTCAGGAAGAAAAGGAAAACTGAAAAGAAAAATAATGACGGGAATTCAATGGTTCCTACATCTCATCAAACAGCCTGGGAATCCCAGACCCATGTGTGGCTGTACAGAGATTCAGTCCTGGGACTGATTTTAGAGATCTTGGATCATGGAATGGGTTGGGTTGGAAGGGACCCAGTGCCACCCCTGCCCTGGGCAGGGACACCTTCCACTGTCCCAGGCTGCTCTCAGCCCCAGTGACCAGCCTGGCCTTGGACACTGCCAGGGATCCAGGGGCAGCCCCAGCTGCTCTGGGCACCCTGTGCCAGGGCCTGCCCACCCTCTGATTTGAGAGTTGAGGGGCTACTGGTTGGACTCTGGGCTCTGGAATCCATCAGGGAACGTGTTCCTGTTGGAATGGCCCCTCTGGGGGCCCTGACCCCCATGAGATTCAGTCCAAAGCCCTCCCAAACCCCCAGGGTGGGTGCACACTGCTGGGACAGGTGAAAAGGGGGTCCTGGTCCTGCTGGAGCAGCTGCTGCTGCCAGGAGCAGAGAAATGAACAATCCCAAGGATGAGAACACAAGAAGTGATGGATTTTCTGGATCAGAGAGGGAAGGCCAGTGGGAAGAGGCTGAAGAAACAGAGCAGTGATGTGGAGAGAAGTGTAAGGAGTGCCTGAGCTGTGGGCACTGGCAGCACAAATAAAAATGCTGGGGAGAGGAGAAGGAGCTGCTGAGGGGACAGATGGAATCAATCCCTGCAGGAGGTGAGGAAGATGCTTGGAACCACATCCCTGCACTGGCTTTTGGACAGGGCTGGGTTTGGGCTGAGAAAATAAATAAATAAACCCCTTTTGTTTTTCTATGCGAAAGCCAAACATCTCACAAAAGTCTTTTAACACTAGAAATTCTGCTAAGAAAAGTCACAGCTCCTTTTCCTGGCAACTGAAGGCAAAACATCTTTTGCTGATTTTTTATTATTTTCTGTGAGAATTGTGACCAGCTCTGAGTCTCAGTGAGCAGGATGAGCATGGGCACCTCTGCTCAAGGAGGGCCTTCATTGTGATGATGGACTGGGAGAGGAGGAGAGCAGGATATTTGTGGAATTAAAGCTTCAGCCAGCCCAGACATCTGTTCCCTGTCAAACTGAGACTCAGGTGTGAGGAGCATTAAAGGTTTCTGTGCACTTGGACAGGGGAACTCCTCCTAAATCAGAGCAGGATAAAAGAAAGCAAATCCAAATAAAACCCTCTGTGGGTTTATTGGCATCTCCTGGGATGTGAAGCCTGTGGAGTGGCACAGGTGGGAAGGGAAGGTGGCAGGGACCCCAGGAAAGCATCTGCTCCCTCCTCCTGATGGCTCAGCACTGCATTCCCACCAGGCTGCTCGGGGCTGGATCCTGGGATCAGCTCCAAAACAAGGTAGGCTGGGATCACTGCAGGGCCAGGGCTGCTCCCTTCCAGCCACAAGATCCTGCAAAGGAACAGAGGGTTCTTCATGCTGGGGGGTCTTTGGGGACTGTTGGAATCTCCCTAGAAAACATCTCCTGGAAATTTTACTGAGGCAAATAATAATAAAAATGCTGGAGCCACATTCTTTTAAAAAATGAATTTAAGAGGAGCTTGGGTGTGATCCAGACCAGGCTGGACAGGCAGGACGAACCAGCAGGAAAAGGAGCTGTTAAAAAAGGGAAATCTCAGCCTGTTGTGCTCCAGGGTGATCCTCTGGAACACAATAGAGCTGGACAAGATTCCCTTATCCAACAGAGGGAGATTCCTGCCAAGATTCACAAAAGCTTGTTCAGCTTTAGCTGCCAAAGACTGAGTTTGTGGCAGGTGAAGGTAAATGAGGACCAGGTCTGTGAGAGCTGCAACCTGCCAGCTCTGCCTGGGCACCTTCCTGGGGCAGCAGGGAGCTGAACCCAGCCTGTGCTGCCAGCCCAGGCCCTGCTCCAGTCAGTCACACTTTGGACAACGGGGGCACATCACCCTCTGAGCCCCTCTGCAATTCCCTCCCAGATCAGTTCCATTTACACAGCAAAGCATTCCCCAACCAGCGGCAAGGAAAGCTCTTCCTGAGATCAGAAAAATCACAACAGCAACTCTCAGTCCTTAGACAGCACTTTGGAGCCTGCCCAAGCCTCAGTTAATGAGCCCAGATGTGCTGCTGCTCCTCCTGCCCCACTCTCGGCAGGAAATGCTTCAGGATTAGAAATCTGCTGACACATTGGTGCTCAGGGTGCCTGAGGCTCCGGAGCTCTGCTGCTTTTATGGTGCTGACAGGGGTAAAAAAAAGGATCCCCATGTCAGCAGAGATGATCAGGCCATGAGCAGGGCTCTCCCTTCCCTTCCCTTCCCTTCCCTTCCCTTCCCTTCCCTTCCCTTCCCTTCCCTTCCCTTCCCTTCCCTTCCCTTCCCTTCCCTTCCCTTCCCTTCCCTTCCCTTCCCTTCCCTTCCCTTCCCTTCCCTTCCCTTCCCTTCCCTTCCCTTCCCTTCCCTTCCCTTCCCTTCCCTTCCCATGGCTGTTACAGCCCCAGCTCCATCTGTAGAAGTCCTGGATGAGGTTCCAGGCTCTGTTCCCTCAGGGGGGTTGGGATGAGCAGGGAAAAGCTCTGAGGGATTCAGGCTCAGTTCCAGCAGCAGTGGGCAGGGTTTGGCCGTGTCCCTGTGGTCCTGGTGGGTTGCTGTGGGTTGGTGGCAGTTCTCCTGTCACTGTGACAGGACACACCAAGGGCTGGCAGCAGTTCTGGAGATCTCCCCTGGTTTTTGGGATGATGTGGGTGTTGTCCCATTGCTTCTGAGGCTCTGCCTTGCCTTGAACACCTCATCCCATCCTTTTCCCCTCTCCTTCCCAGCCCCTCCCAATGGAGACCTCCCCAGCTGCAATGCAAATGACAAGCACTAAACATCTTTATTGCTGGATCAGTCCTGGGGATTTGGGAGGGCAGGATGCTGCTTCCAGAGCTTCCCCCAAACTAGAGGCTGACATTCCCTCCTGGGGCACAGCCCAGGGGAGAGAATGAGAAGGCAGAGCTGACTTGTAAATCCCTCTTTAATCCCACTACCTGGAGTGGTTTGAGGCTGGATGGACTCGCTGGGTTCACAGCACGATGAAAAGCCAGGATACAGAACAGCTGGGAAAAGGGCATTGTCTGGACACTGCTCAAGGGAGACATTGGATTTGCCCCTTCCCCTTTGCTCCATTTTTCACTCCTCCAATCGCTGCAACAGAGAAGCAGCAATGCCAGGGCAGTGCCCTGCACCTCTCACGGCTCTGGGCTGCTCCTGGGACAGATGAAGGGGCAAAAATACTCAAAAAGGGGCAAAACCACCTCTAGAAACCCTGCAGTGCTGATTCCAGGCTCCTTCCAGGAACTGCAGTTCCCTGGACGCACTGCAGGATTTACCTGGGTGGGAAGAGGCCTCCTCTGGCTGGGCAGGTCTCACCTGTGGGCTCCTCCTGGAATGCTCCCAGGATAGGCTGTAGTGTTAAAGGAAAATGCACAGCAAGGATTCCTGCCCAGGGTCATGGCTGTAACATGTTCCCGGGGCTGGCTGGGGTTGTACTCTTGGAATTTTAATTGGTGCAGGAAAGGGGGTGAAGGAAAAGAAGGAATGCCATTTCCTTGGGGAGGGAGGCAGTTTTCCAGCTGCTGTGGCTGGATGGCTGTGGACAGAAGCTCTGATTGGTGTGGTCAGGGAAGAAGAGTTCAGCAATTCCTCTGTCCAGGCGCTCCTTTGGCAGCAGCTCAAGGGAACCGGCTCTGGATTGGTGGAGTCAGGGATTGTGTGGAGATCTTCCCAAGGAGCTGCACCTTCACCTGCAGCCACTGACCGCTGACCCCACTGACTGCTGACCCACTGACCACTGACCCCACTGACTGCTGACCAACTGACCGCTGACCCACTGACCACTGACCCCACTGACTGCTGACCACCCTGACCACTGACCACTGACCACTGACCCACTGACCGCTGACCCACTGACCGCTGACCCCACTGACCATTGACCACTGACCACTGACCCACTGACCACTGACCACTGACCCATTGACCCACTGACCACTGACCCCACTGACCACTGACCCCACTGACCACTGACCACTGATCCACTGACCCATTGACCCACTGACCACTGACCCCACTGACCACTGACCACTGACCCACTGACCACTGACCCCACTGACACCCTTGACCCCACTGACCACTGACCCCACTGACCATTGACTCACTGACCACTGATCCCACTGACTGCTGACCCCACTGACCACTGACTGCTGACCCACTGACCACTGACCCCACTGACACCCTTGACCCCACTGACCACTGACCCCACTGACCATTGAGCCAACTGATTGCTGACCCCACTGACCACTGACCCACTGACCGCTGACCCCACTGACTGCTGACCCCACTGACCACTGACCCACTGACCCCACTGACTGCTGGCCCCTGACCCCACTGGTTGCTGACCCCCCTGACCACTGACCCCACTGACCACTGACCCACTGACTGCTGACCCCACTGACTGTTGACTCCACTGACCCCATTGACTGCTGACTCACTCACCCACTGACCACTGCCCCACTGACCACTGCCCCACTGACCCCACTGACTGCTGACTATTGACCCCACTGACCACTGACCCCACTGACCCCACTGACCACTGACCACCCTGACCACTGCCCTACTGACCCCACTGACCACTGACCCCACTGACCACTGACCACCCTGACCACTGCCCCACTGACCCCACTGACCCCACTGACTGCTGACTATTGACCCCACTGACCACTGACCCCACTGACCCCTGACCACCCTGACCACTGACCCCACTGACCGCCTTGACCGCTGACCCCACTGACTGCTGACCCAAATGGCCCCACTGACCCCACTGACCAGTCTGGGCTCGGCCCCTGCCCCAAAGCAGAGGTAAATTTTAGGTGCCTGTTTTAGTGCAGGTAAAATGGTGCAGATAAAACCATTAGTGCAGAACACAAAGATTGGATTTTTCGGGGTCCTTGCAGTGACTCTTGGGGACAGGGAACAGTGACCAAAAAATTGACTCCAAAATGTCAGATAAAAATGAGTCTGAGCCATTTCCAAACCTGGCAACTGAGATAATAATGAACTGCAGTTTCTCATTATTTCAGTTCAAACGAGCTTTTCACTCTAAAATTTATTCCATCTTAATTAGGCAATAATAAGCTTAAAAATAAACAAAAAAACATTTTCAAGGGAATTCAGGTTTTGTTGAGACTGAAAAGGATTTTTTTGTTTCTACTTTTCAAAAACAAATGAAAAAAATCCTAAAACACAAAAATAATTACTTTCACATTGCACAGAAAAAACATACCAGGTTTTTCCTCTCTCTGTGTCTCTATTTTTGCTCCAGTTAATGGAGCAAAATTCCCACTGTTCACACATCAGCTCCATCCTCTCCACCTGCACAAGGTGCAGACAGAGAATTTGGATGGAGAGGAGCCTTTGGAAAGCACAGAAAGCACAGGTAGCCATGAGGACAGAGCTGCAGGGGGGACCTGCACGCAGGATCTGTCACCTGGCATTCCTCTGCTCCCTGGCCCTACCTTGCCCATGGCAGGGGCAGAGTGCCCAGCCCTGGAAATCCTCAGAACCCACAGATTTTCCCCAGAGGGTGGGGTTTAGTGGTGACCGTGGTGCTGGTGCTGGGCTGCTGGCTGGACTTGAGGATTTCACCCCAGCCCTGGCAGTGCCCAAGGCCAGGCTGGACACTGGGGCTTGGAGCAGCCTGGGACAGTGGAAGGTGTCCCTGCCATGGCAGGGGTGGCACTGGATGGGCTTTGAGGTCCCTGCGAACACAAACCCATCCTGGGACTGTGTGATTTTAAAGGTCTTTTCCAGCCTGAACAGTTCCCTGGCAGCCCCAGCTGCTCCTCTCTAGGTATGGTTCAGGCTCTGGGTCTCTTTTTTCCAGCCGCTGTGGTTTCCTGTGCCCTGTGCCCCAGAGGCAGCCCCGGGGCAGTGCCCGATGCTTTCCATGCTCTGCTGCTCCTGGATCTCCCTGGCAGGGGAGATGAGCTGGCAGAGCTGCCTGGCACAGCTGGTGCCCAGGGCTGGGAGCAGCGAGGTGGAAGTGCAGCAGAATTGCTGGGATCCAGGGGCTGCAGCACTGGGAGGCTCCAAGCAGGGCACAGAACCTGAACCTGCTGTGACAGAGACTGCAAAGCTGGGCTTGTTCCAGAGCAGAGGGACTGGGGGTGAAATGTCAACCAAGCTCCTGCCCTGTGGGAACAGCTGGCAGGATTCATGGTGCCCAGGTGTGGGACTGTGCCACTCCTGGCAGCTGCAAATGCCAGGGGCCTTTTGAGCTGGTGGAGGTCTGTGCAGGGACAGCTGAGCTTGAGTTCTGCCCCCTCCTAACACAAAAATGAGAATTTTGGTTCACCGGAGCCCTGCAACTGAGACCGGGGAGTTGCCTGAGGCTGGATTTTGCCCTTATTGATCCGAGATGGGTTTATTTCATGCAAAGGCTTTGATCAGGACACACAGTTTGTAGCACTTGCTGTGCCCTGAGTCCTGACTCGCTGTAAGAGCTGCACGAGCTGCCAGAGTTCCCAAGTCTTCTTTCACTGCATGGATTAGTTCCTCTGTTTGTTTTAAGGTTTGAAACTAAGGTTTCTATTGTGGCTGCAGCTCTCTTCACAGAGACCAGCAGGCACAATTTTTCCCAAGGATTTTTCCTGGGAAGGCAGTGAGAAGCACAGAGAGAAGAGAAAACAATTCTTATCTCTATTCACTCCTGCTCCTGTTGTTTGGCACACGTGGAATGTGTTATGGAGATTGTTTACCCAAAGGGATTTGTTCACTGGGCACCGGTGAAGGTTCTTTGGATTCCTTGGCCAGTTGGGTCAAAGCTGTGTCCTGGCTGTCTCAGGCAGTCACAGGGTTTTCCTCAGTATCTTTGCAGTACAGTATTCTTTAGTATGTAATTTACTATAGTATTAGTGTACTATAGTATAGCTTAATAATTGCTCAGCCTCCTGAATCATGGAGTCAGAGCACATTATTCCCACATCGGGGGCTCCCTGAATCAATATTCTCTGACTACATGCACTCAGCTGTACCCATCAGTTGTCTTGGTACTGGGCATTTCTTGGGAAATTCCCCCCCCAGGATTTGGGATTTGCTACTTAGGGACTCAAACATCCCAACCCAAGAGCTTCCAAACAATTGTGAATAAAGCAATTTGTTGCTCCTGCAGCCCTCCGAGTCTGAGATAGATCTGGGAAAGAAAACTGAGCAAAAAGTCTCTTCTAGCAAAATTCGTGGATAAATTCTTCCTTGCTGAGCCGCAGAGGTGACATCAGAATTGTGACATCAGAGGAGTGAATGCTGTGTGGGACTCACCTGTCCCTGCCAGTGCCTGCCCCAGGGCCCCTCTCACCTTTCAGGGTGGAATTCCCCTCTTTCCCTGTGGAACAGTAGCTTTTCCTGTCAGGTTTGCTCCTGACCACTGCACTCCCCTGCAGGGCCTTTAAATGCTGCAGACAAATATTCCAGGTGCCCCTGCAGGACACCTTCCCTCCCTCCCACCTCCTCCAGGACCATTCATTGCATGGCTGCATTGCAAAGCACATAAATTTCATTTAATTTGTCTGGAAATTATTCACATCCATACAAAAAATATCCCTCGGTGTGGCTATTTCCCTCTTTAGATTTATCCTTCTCCTTTGGAAGTAAATTGAAACAGCTTTACAACTCTATCTCATAGCATGGAGATAATTTCATTGGCATTATAATACCTTGTAATTCACCATCTGAAGGTGTTTGATGACACAAAAGCTGTGTCCCACGGTTTTCCAGAGCCTGGGATAACACAAGTGTCTGACTTGGCTTGTTTTCATCATTAGTTTTCAGTTGGGGAACTCAAGAATTCAATTTTAACATTTTGTTCTCCCACCACAATGAGAACACTGGATCTTATCATGGAATCAGCTGATATTTGCCTGTTTGGGGAAGTTCTTTCTATGGAACATCTAAACCTGGATTGTTGTTTTTTTTACTGGAAATTATTTTATTCTAAAGGTCAGCATCTCCCAAGGAATATAAATTAAATAATCCAGTGGACTCGGGTCATTTTGTTTCTTCTGAAAGTAAGAGAAATCTGATAGGAAATATTTGAGCCAAAATACTGAAAATGCTCTCCTGATAACCTGAACAAATTTTAATTCCCAGTTAAAAAGCTGACATTAATCTTTGCTTTTCTTCAACACCCAGTGCTGACCAAGTATTCCTGCGTTCTATGCAAGCCCTTCAATGTGTTCCTTACACATTAAATGTGAAGTTTCCTTCAGAAAAGAGAACAAGAAGTGCCTGTTCCAGGTCTGGCTTTGAGCTGGTTTTAAGCTCCAGAAAAGAGCTGGGCCTGGGTAGGTCATTCTCTACTCCTAATGTGAGAGTTGGCCACAGGAATAAAACCATCCCTGGGATGGAACAACCTCATGAGGAGCAAATTCCTGAAAGCTGAATTAAAAGATGAGTTTACAGATTGCAGGAGCAGTTTGGGCTAACACTGCCCGCATCCATGTGGATTCTGCATCCCTGGCAGTGCCCAAGGCCAGGCTGGATGGGGCTTGGAGCACCCCGGGACAGTGGCACTGGAGGGGCTTTAAGGTCCCTTCCAACCCAAACGATTCCACGGATGGATTCCATGATTCCATTACAATATTTAAACTCATTTCTGGGCATTGCACATAAAAACCCCAAGCAGTTTGGGCACAGCAGGGTGGCTGTGGGACAGGGGCTCAGGGGGGGAAGGCTGAGGCTGTGCCAGGCAAGGCTTGGGTTTGGGGGCCAGGGCACCTGTGCAGGGCAGGGATTCCTCTGGCAGCTGGAGATACCTGGAAAACCTTGGGATGCTCCTGCAGCCTCCCCAGCAGGGGAGGTTCACTGCAGCTGTGCCCTTCACAGGAGCCCCTGGGCCATGCTGGTCCCCAGCCCCAGCTGGCCGGCCCAGCTGTTCCCATCTCCTCCCATCAGTCACATCCTGCTTGTTGCTGCCAGACTTACCTTTTCCTCCTCAGAAATATTTGCTGGAAGCACAGAAGGGAAGTCCTGAACAGAGAGTCGAAGCAGCATTTATTTGAAATATTTCGGTTAGCTTGAAAAATGAATGTGCAGTGACCTTTCCATGACCCTGAGCCGGAGTGCGGGGCTGCAGCAGGACCGTGCAGTGTTTATGGAAGTGGCAGCACCTCCAGCGCTCAGTCTGGGAGCAGAAACCCTCAATTAACGTTCCTACCCTCAGGCTCCAGAGCCATCCTGGCCCTCATTCCTCCTGATTCCCTCCTGATCTCCCCTACCCCTGACAGATTGCACAGGATGGTGAGGAGGGGAGGAATGGGATTTTTAGCTGCATAAACAGAAAGAAAAGAGGAGAAACCGGATGAAAGAATGAGTTCCCAGAAATGGGAATGCAGGAGGAAGCTGGATTCTCTCCCACAGAACTCTTCGTGCCTCTTCGTTGTGCTTCGAGCACTTGCTCTGATGAGCTCGACTGATTTTCTGAAATGTTCCCACTGGCACAACAGAAACTCTAAGGAGGGATATCTTTGGGAGCCTGAGGGTGGGGTCATTCCCTGAGCTCGGAGCTCAGCTAGGATGAGAATTCCATCCCGTGGAGGTGGAGGACACCGAGGTGAGGGCGAGCATGGCTGGGAGAAGAGGAAGAACAGTGGGAAATGGTCACTGCCAATGACCTCAGAGGCAGGAGGTGAGATCTCGTTGCAAGCAGATCCAGGGAGGAAGAAACTACAGGGGGGGCTTGGCATTGTTGCTTTGATAGCATGAACTCAGACCATCCCAATCTCCAGGAAGAATGGAAGGTTCCAGAACAGGTACCTCGACAAAATGGAGCCTCCCCATTTTATTGTGTCTGCAGAAAATGGGAAATGGGTTAGAGGGGAAAGCTGAACTCCAGGAACAGCCAGTGTGTGAAGGAACCTGCTCAGAATGGGCAGCACCAAATAACACCCAGCAAGGGAGACAGTTCCTGGGAAAAATGGGATCAAGGAACACCAGGAGAGGCCATGGAAAGCCCTTCCCAGATGAGCCTCAGGTGTTGTCCAAGAGGAAGAGCTGATGTGACTCCCACAGCTGCAGAGCCCAGCCCAAGGAGGGGTCACAGAGAAGCAATTGAGGTCAAACCAGTGCTCCAGAGGAAATCAATCCAGGGAGGGGGGGGGGAGGAGGAGGAGGAGGAGGAGGAGGGAGTTCATAGGAGATAGGAACATCTGGAAGTGAGTGGGAACACCTGGAGATGCCTGGAAACACCTGCAGTGACAGCAGTTAAGGCAATTACTAGATTGTACTTTAACCCAACCTCAAGTAACAGGGCAGAGTCTTCCAACACCTCAGGGCAGAGATTCCCAACACCAGGAGAAGCTGTGGCAGAGGAGCAGCACCCCTGGGCAGGGATTAGTGCCCTGGACTGCTGGTTACAGCTGCAGCAGTGCCAGATCAGCCAGCAACAGTCCAGCCTCAAGCACTGATTCCCTGCTTCCAGCCCCTGCATCCTGGACTTCACGGGAATCAACCTGGTCTGTGTGGAAAGCTCAGTTTCCAGCACTTCCTTGCGTAAATCCTTCCTGACTCTCCTTAAATGCAATTCCTGCTGTATATCAAGGCCTAATGAATCCAAAGATATTTTTATGGAATTGTAGAATCCCAGAATGGTTTGGGTGGGAAGGGACCTCAGAGACCATCCAGTGCCCCCCCTGCCATGGCAGGGACACCTTCCACTAGCCCAGGTAGCTCCAAGCCCCAGTGTCCAACCTGGCCTTGGGCACTTCCAGGGATCCAGGGGCAGCAGGATCTTCCCTAGTTTTTCTGTGTTCTTCAAAGGAAAAATTCCCTTTTCCTGCCCCTGCTCCCCTGGACAATCTGCAGTTGCAGCAGCATTCCCTTTGGACACCAGTGAGACCTTTCCATGCTCTGAACTGTGGTCCCTGGGATGATCCTGACGAGTTTTCTCCTCATTAGCACAGCAAATTGCTTTGCCCTGGTGCCTTCTGCAGACACAGAAGCTGCTCTGGGTGCAGCTCGGGGCTGTCAGGAGCTGGGAACTCACTTTGCTCTGGAGACACCCAGAGCCTCTGGAAACTGCTCCTAGGCCCTGTTTCCATCTATTTTTGCACAAGTTAAGGCAGTCTATTGTTTGCATAGTGGAGCAATTATGTTCATAATACTGCAGAGCTGGGGTTTATTTTGCTATTGATTTTAGTGACTTGGATCCAGCAGGAATTTCAGTGTCTGGATGAGTAAAAAAGGCAAAATGTTTATAGGAGAGCATAAGCCTCATTTCATGCACTCCACTTTACAAGTAGCTCAAAATGGTTTTTTAATAAGCGTTTAAAGTGATGTATTCCCATCAATAGAAGTTGTCATGTCTCATCTGAGAAAAAGTGATTTTAAATGGCTCTTGTAATTAACTATTTATTTATTATTAGTCAATTATTTAGAGAGGTCTGTTATGGGGAGTTTGGTGTGTGAGAGCCTGCCCAGTGCTCCTGAGGGGGTTGGAGGGGCTGGCGCAGTGCTGGGGCAGGAGCTGCTGGAGGAGGACTCTGCATTCAGCTCATGCTCTTCCTTCCACGGAATCATGGGGTCACTGAGGTTGGAGAAGACCTCCAAAGTCATTAAGTTCAACCTTTGACCAAATCCCTCCATTCCCACTAAACCATATCATGAAGTGCCACATCCACACGTTTTTTGAACACCTCCAGGGATGGGGACTCCATCCCTACCCTGACCACCCTTTCCAGGAGGAAATTTTCTCAGTATTCACCCAGACCCTCCCCTGGCCCAGCCTGAGGCCGTTCCCTCTCCTCCTGTCCCTGTTCCCTGGAGCAGAGCCCGACCCCCCCGGCTGTCCCCTCCTGGCAGGAGCTGTGCAGAGCCACAAGGGCCCCCCTGAGCCTCCTTTGCTCCAGGCTGAGCCCCTTCCCAGCTCCCTCAGCCCCTCCTGGGGCTCCAGCCCCTTCCCAGCTCCATTCCCTGCCCTGGACACCCCCAGCCCCTCCAGGTCCTTCCTCAGTCCTCCCAACCCTGACCTCAGGATCTGATGTGGGGCTTCATCTTCTCTTTGGCAAAGCAAATAAGGCTTTGATTGGGGTGCAATCTAAGGATTGTGGGCCTGGCCTGGCTGTGCTGCTATTGGGTTTCCTTATTCCAGAAAGACCTAAAAACAATGACACTTCCCAAACCTGCATCAGGCTCTTTCTCTGGTTGGCCCAGAGCAGGTTCACGTCCCTGGATTTAATTCAGACCATTAGGTGGCTGCTGCCATCAATTTGAACCCAGGTCTGGAAGGGATCTCCAGAGGTCTTTTAAACTCATCTGGTTTGCTCCCAATTCAGATTTATGGCAGCAGTTAAGGATATTAATTGATATTTAGTCTTTTAAAAGATCTTAAAATCGAGACTGAATGGTTGACTGCCTCCTCAGGCAGGGATGGTTTTCACAGCAGTTCCCTCCTGACCTGCTGAGGACAAATCCCTGAGGAATCCAAAGAGGGAAAGCTGGAGCAGGGATTGACTTTCCAGCTCTGTCTCCAGTGGGAAGGGGAAGGATTGTTTCGTTGCAATCTCTTCGTGTTTTGTAGTCACAAAAGAAGCACAATAAACCTGAGGGAGCCTGGGGAGGATGGAAAGCTCCTCTGACAGGGAGTCCTGGCTGCTCCCAGTGCTCCCCCTCTCAGCACTCTGCTGTGCTTCCAGCACTCGCTCCGTTGGGCTCGATGGATTGATTGTTTGCAATGGCACAACAGAAGCTACTAAGGAGGAATATCTTTGGGAGCCTGAGGGTTGGGTCATTCCCTGAGCTCGGAACTCGGCTGGACGGGGAATTCCGTCCATGGCGAATCCGGGGGAAGGCAGGGGCTGAGCTGCACATCCCCGGGACCAGGGCAGGTCCTCAGTGCCATCCCAGCAGCAGGACGGCACCAGCAGCCGTCCCTGCTCTGCAGTTCCACACCCCACGCTGCCAGCAGGGAAGGCACACGGGGAATAGCGGAGTTCTTAACCTGGAGCGCGTTGGCTGAGGTGTTCTCGCTATCAGCTCCTCTCCCACCTCTCTGTCTTGCCAGGAATCCTTGGAATTCCAATTTCGGGAGTTCTGCTGAGGCTCGCTGGGTGAATTGCACCCTCTAGGGTTCGAGAGGAGCTGCAGGACGGGATCTGTGCAGCTGCTACAGGAACGGCAGGAAAGCAGACGAAAGGAGCCTGCCTGGCAGCAAAAAATGCTGGAAACGGAACAGCTGGAGTTTAGGGCAGGTCTTTGGAGCTTCAGGGCAAAGGAGCTGCGAGTGCTGGGGCAAACTGGGAGCCAGGGCCGTGGGTAACTGGGCACAACCTGGTCCCTGAAATAGCTGAACTGAGGGAGTGCTTGTGTGCAGCATGTGTCCTGCCCCTGCAGCCTCTCCCGAGGATTGCCGCCCCTCAGCATTCCCTGGGAAGCACCACCCCAGCCGTGGGTCCCACAGGGTTTGACGCAAGCCTGGGTCCCTCCTGGCCTTGATCCCTCGTTCCCTTTCCCTCACGCACTGCAGAGGAGCAGGGAGTGGATCTGCAGGTGCTGCCCGGGAGCTCAGGGCTGTGTTTGAGCCAGGGTTTGGGGCTGATCAGAGGATTCCCCACTGCAGCAGCTCCTGTCTGGCTGGCAGGAGGCTCTGAGCTTCAAATAGGGTTGATGGGACCTGATCTAAACGGAGGTGGCAGGGAGTGGCTCCCACTGGGACACGTCCCAGCCATCTCCAGCAGCAGCCAGAGGGAAATGGGAGCCAACGGCACCAAAGGCACTGAGGTGAAAGGGCTGAACTGCCCGGAAGAGGGGTGAGACACAGATCATGAAATCCTGGAATATTCTGAGTTGGAAAGGACCCACAGGGATCATCCCAACCCCTGCCCTGCCCAGACCCCCCAACAATCCCACCCTGGGCATCCCTGGCAGCGCTGTCCAAACCCTCCTGGAGCTCTGGCAGCCTCGGGGCCAGGACCATTCCCTGGGGAGCCTGGGCAGTGCCAGCACCTCTGGGGGAAGAACCTTTCCCTGAGATCCAACCTGAGCCTTCCTGGCACAGCTCCAGCTGTTCCCTCAGGAACTCCTGCCGTGAGAATTCCCAGGCGACTCTCTGCAGAGGGCCCTTGATCAGAAGGTCCCAGAATAATCCCCAAACCTGGGAAGCAGCTGGGAAAAGGGAATAGAGCCAGATAAAAGGCCAGGTTTATGCTTGGATGCACGAGGAGGGTTATTCCTTCAAATCCAGGAGATCTCACTCCTGCAGATCCTTATCAAAATGCTACAGAAAACCAAGGAAGGGGCTGCTCCTCATAGAGCTCTTCAAGGAAGCTTTAAAGTATCCCCTGGGTTGATCCCAGAATGGAGATGTCCCTTCAGGGGATGGATGATGGATGGATGATGGATGATGGATGGATGATGGATGGATGATGGATGGATGGATGGATGGATGGATGATGGATGGATGGATGGATGGATGGATGATGGATGGATGGATGGATGGATGGATGGATGGATGATGGATGATGGATGGATGGATGATGGATGGATGGGTGATGGATGGATGGATGGATGATGGATGGATGGATGGATGATGGATGATGGATGGATGATGGATGGATGGATTGATGATGGATGATGGATGGATGATGGATGGATGGATGGATGGATGGATGGATGGATGGATGATGGATGGATGGATGATGGATGGATGGATGATGGATGATGGATGGATGGATGGATGATGATGGATGGATGGATGGATGGATGGATGATGGATGGATGGATGATGGATGGATGGATGGATGGATGATGGATGGATGATGGATGGATGGATGGATGGATGATGGATGGATGGATGGATGGATGGATGGATGGATGATGATGGATGGATGATGGATGGATGGATGGATGGATGGATGATGGATGGATGGATGGATGGATGGATGGATGGATGGATGATGGATGGATGGATGGATGATGGATGATGGATGGATGGATGGATGGATGATGGATGATGGATGGATGGATGGATGGATGGATGGATGGATGATGGATGATGGATGGATGGATGGATGATGGATGGATGGATGATGGATGGATGGATGGATGGATGATGGATGGATGGATGGATGATGGATGGATGGATGGATGATGGATGGATGGATGGATGGATGGATAATGGATGGATGGATGATGGATGGATGGATGATGGATGGATGGGTGATGGATGGATGGATGGATGATGGATGGATGGATGGATGATGGATGGATGATGGATGGATGATGGATGGATGGATTGATGATGGATGATGGATGGATGATGGATGGATGGATGGATGGATGGATGGATGGATGGATGGATGGATGGATAGATGATGGATGGATGGATAATGGATGGATGGATAATGTATGGATGGATGATGGATGGATCGATGATGGATGATGGATGGATGGATGGATGGATGGATGATGGATGGATGGATGGAGAAAGGGAAAGGAATGGAAAGCACACTCATACCTTTGCTCTGCTCAGCTGCTGAACACACAGGAGCAATGATCCATTGAAGAGCTCCACACTCAGTTCCTGGGAAAACTGAGGAGCTGTTCAGGGCTTGATTCTTTCCTTCCAACCTGGAATAAATTATTCCCTGGACTGAAAGAAGACCGTCCCAGCTGAGTTCTTCAGCTCCAGGTTTAATGAGAGCACAGACATCTCTCTCCTGCTGTGCAGAACTGCATATCTGATTAACACCCAGCCCTAATCACAGGGGGCTGCAGGGAACTGCCTGGAACTGGCAGTTTTATCCCCTGAAAGTGTTCACAAAACAAGCAGATGTGGGACCTTGTGATGTGCTTTGGTGGGAATGGTGGGATTTGGTCAGAGTTTGGACTTGGTGATCCTAGAGGACTTTCCCAACCTAAATGATGCTGTGGTTCCACAGACCCAAGAGCTGGATGGCAGTGCCCAACTGCCACAAACTCTGCGGCAGCACGAGAGGCACTGCCAGACCTGCATTTTAAGGATATTTACATTTTTCCCCATTTTTCTCTGTGCTCTCTCCTTTGTGCCACCTGTGCAGCCAGTTGGCCAATTCCAGGTGCAGATGGCTTCAGGAGGGAGGCTGAGGCTGACTGAGTTCCTGCAGCTGCAGGAATCAGTGCTGAGGCAGGGGTGGAGCCCTTGGACGAGCTGCAGCTGTGAGAAGAGCTCTGTGCTGGTTCCTCTGCCAGAGTAGAGGCTGAGCTCTCCCAGCTCAGCACACTGGGGGAGAAAGCTCCTCTCCCAGCTCTCTTTGGCCAAGAACAGAACCAGAGGATCAGGCAGCAGAGGAAAGCAGGCCTGGCAGTTTTCCAACAGAATATTCCACACTGTAAATCTGATATTTTCACACAACAAAGAGAGGCTGTTCTGTTGTAAACTTGAGGGTTTTGAGAGGAGAAATGGAAAAGATTAGTTCTGTGCGCTCAAAGTCAGCATTGTCCAGAGGGAGCATGGAGAAGCAAATGAACCCTCTCTGATCACTGGGAGTTGTCTCTTGGAGATCATGGAATCATGGAATGGGTTGGGTTGAAGGGACCTTAAAAGCCCACCCAGTGCCACCCCTGCCATGGCAGGGACACCTTCCACTGTCCCAGGCTGCTCCAAGTCCCAGTGTCCAACCTGGCCTTGGGCACTGCCAGGGATCCAGGGGCAGCCCCAGCTGCTCTGGGCACCCTGTGCCAGGAGCCATCCAGAGGCTCCTGTACCCAAATCTTCAGCACTGTCAACTGTGCCCGTGCCAAGTCCTATTCACTGCTCTGTCACCTATTTTACACTAAATCTGGGTAAATATTCTCCCTCCTCAGCTGCTGTCTGACATGAAATGGAGATGTGATTAAATTTCTGTCTGTTTGCCATAGAATTTGAAAATATGTGACCATTTTTCATGTGAACACTGCACAAACCCTAG
Organism: Motacilla alba alba; assembly: GCF_015832195.1. Taxonomy (NCBI): domain Eukaryota; kingdom Metazoa; phylum Chordata; class Aves; order Passeriformes; family Motacillidae; genus Motacilla; species Motacilla alba. Next base: position 661,735 of record NC_052042.1, read on the forward strand.
TTCTCCCTGGCTCAGTGCCTAGGTTGTGTCACTTGTGTGCCCAATGCCCCTCACTCCTGCCCTGGTTCCTGCCCATCAATAACTGGGGCCAAGGACAACGCCAGGACAGCAGGAGGGAAATGGCCTGAGCAGAATTGCAGCCTGTGGGTGCTGATTCATCCTCTCCCTGTTTCCTACTGTAGATGAGAAACCTGCTCAGGATCCAAGGAGCAAGAACAGCTTTGCTTTCAATCTATTGAATTTTTCTGAAAGAAAAACAAACAAAGAAAGAAAACAAACAAACAAAGCCCCAAACCAAAACTCCTGCCCAAGGTGTAAAGGGCAGCAGTGAGGTGCAGCTGAGGTGAGTCAGGGCTGACTCATCCCAGGCTTACTCACCCCAAAACTCAGCTGCATTTTTAGTGTGGCACAGAGAAATAGAGATGCTAAGCAGACCTTTGAATATGTCTCTGTATCTCCCGTGGAAAGACTTCCATTAACTCTGTCACATCCTGGATAGGTGAACAATAAGTCTGATGGATCTGGAGATGAGTGCTCCTGAGCTGCTACCCAAATAAGCAGTTACTCACTTAATTAAGATTCAAGTCAGGAAATTAAAAGCAAAACTTACAAGTATGTGTGTGTGAAGGTTGGAAATTCAAAACTGTTCAAAACTGATTTGAATCACAGAAAGGAAGCAGGAAAAAAGAGGAGTAAAGTCACAGGTGGGGGTCAGGCTCTGCTCCCAGGGAACAAGGGACAGCCTCAAGCTGTGCCAGGAGAGGTTTGGTTTGGATTTAAGGAAAGTTTCTCCACAGAAAGAGTTGTCAGGCACTGGAAGAGGCTGCCCAGGGGCTCTGACTGAGAATTCCATTATTTTAGCTTTCATTTCTGGCTGCAAGCTGGATCAGCCCTCAAAATACCAACATTGCAATGGCACTCGGGGAAGTGTTGATTTGGAAAGACCAACCTGAAAATCCCTGTCTGTTTTGAGCAAAACACAAACCTACTTTCAAAGCAATGTCAGCTTTTGACAGATTGAAATTTCAAAATGTTGATTCAGAAGCTTCGGTTTGCAGTCTCCTTAAAGGAATGCCCGTTTTGACAAGATCTGTGTTTTGTCATGTAAACTTGTCAGCAGATTCCCATGGGATCTCCTGTTCTCCCCAGGGTGTTCCTGGCTGTGCAGCTCTCCATGCACAGCATCACTCACAGTACAAGCTCACAAAAGGATTTGGAAAGGCTCTGGCTCCCTGTTTGTCCTGTCCAGAGCCAGGATTTGGGATGTAGCCATGGAAAATCTGGGTTTGATGGGTTTACAAGCCATTCCAAGAGCAGGAAATCAAAGGGAAGATGGTATTGGGAGGTAAAAGCAGCAGCTGGAAATTCCATGTTCTGGCCCTGGGCGGGTCTCTATGGGAGCTGACCCTTGGTGGGGAGTTGCTTTGCCTCAGCTCCCAACTCCATCCCCAGTCCAGACTGGTTTTGCTCTCCTCCATCTGCCTGGGATAGTGGAAGGTTCCCTGCCTGTGGTGGGGGTTGGAACTGGATGGTTTTAAGGTCCCTTCCAACCCAAAGCATTCCAGGGTTCTGGGGTTGGATGATTTGCTGATCTGGTGAAGTTTTCTGGAGATCTGGATCCTCCCTCATGGGGCATTTACAGTCTGAGCACCAAAGTTCCAGACTGCCCAGGGAGTGAAGCTGGGCTCAGTTTAGGGTTAAAACTGCTTTGGGATTGGAGTTTTCCACAGGATTTCCAGAAAAAATCAGTCACAGAATCCTGGAATGCTTTGGGTTGGAAGGGATCCCAAAGCCCACCCAGTGCCATCCCTGCCACGGCAGGGACACCTTCCACTGTCCCAGGCTGCTCCAGCCCCAGTGACCAGCCTGGCCTTGGGCACTGCCAGGGATCCAGGGGCAGCCCCAGCTGCTCTGGGCACCCTGTGCCAGGGCCTGCCCACCCTGCCAGGGAACAATTCCCAATTCCCAATCTCCCATCCATCCCTGCCCTCCTTCATCTTGGGGTCATTCCCCCTTGTCCTATCCCTCCAGGCCTTTGCCCACATTCCCTCTCCCGCACCCTTGCAGGCCCCCAAATGCACCCACTTACTTCCAAAACCTTTTTCACCCTTGTATTTTACTCCCAATCTTGATTTCCTTTTATTTTTCATAAGTTTCTTGCTTTTCTCTCTGCAAATCCACAATAAACCCTGGGCATTTTCCTGTTCTCTCAGTTTCCATCCCAGCCCCTCAGCCGGAGATAATTCTCTGTTTCCATAAGCTGAGGGTATTTTTCTCATGACCTTGCTCACCTGTGTTTTATGAGAGGTGCAGAAATGCTGCTCTCAGGCGAGACGGCACCACCGGGTATTTTCTCAGCAATCAACTCCTGCTGATGTGTTTTACCCAAACCTCCCACTAGATGGTAGGAAGGGATTGGAAAGGGAATTCAATCCAAAATGGAAGGAAAATTCAGCCTAAACCCCTCCGCCCCCACCGACCCCCAGCTTCTGAAACAATGGAATGACAGCCAAGGATGGCAGAACTAAGGGTGGTGCTGGCCAGTGAAAGGCAGGATCGGCCTGCTCCTGTGCCATGGTGACAAAGGGGTCACAGGGAGGGCCTTGGGTGCACTCTAGGAATTCCAGCTCAGAGGCTGGCTCAGTGTAAAGATGGGGTTTTCCCTCAGTTTCAGCTCTCTTGGAAAACCAGACATCTGTTCTGTGAATTCTCCTACACAGCCAGGCTGGGAGAGCTGGGGGGGCTCACCCGGAGAGGAGAAGCTCCAGGGAGAGCTCAGAGCCCCTTGCAGGGCCTGAAGGGGCTCCAGGAGAGCTGGAGAGGTGTCGTAATATGATCGTAATATGACACGAAAAGATGACACGGACACTGCTGCTCTCCAGGTGAACAAAAAGAGGGACCTTTATTTTCTGACTCCAACATTTATAGTTTTCCAAAAGTGACAGTGGATTGGAGGGTGACAGTGCCACCTCTCCAATGACACTGGACAGACCAAGAGTCCATCAATTCTCTCCTCCTCCATGAAAGAATGCAAAACATAAGTTGTTTACAGAACTGTGTGTGAGAAAGTTCGTTACAAGAATGCAAACATCAGAAGGCTTAGCAAAGTCTTAGAAAATCAGGGTGACAGAGAGGGACTGGGGACAAGGATGGAGGGACAGGACTAGGGGTTAATCCCACTGGGGACAGATCCAGAAAAGAAGAAAAGAAAAAATAAGTAATCTGAGACAAGAGGAAGAAAAACTTCTCCCTCTGACTCGCCGTGGCAAGGTGTGGGAGCATCAGTCAGCCCCAGCTCCTCTCACTCATTCCTTTTCCCCTCAAAAAAGGAGGAGAAGGTGGAAACACACGAGGTGGGGGCAGAGACACTTCCAAGGAAAGCAAATAAAGAAGGGAAAAGGAGTGGGATTTTAAAATGAAATGTTTGGTTGTGAAATTCTCAAGGAGCACAGAGAAACCTGAAGTGAGAGAATTCAATTTCTTCCCACTGAACACATTGCCAGCACTGGTACCTAGGGCAGGGAGAGTTCCTTGTGCCACATCCCCAGCACGTCCCGTGTCACACCCAGGGTCACACCCACAGCGTGTCCTGTGTCAGTGTCACACCCAGGGTCACACCCAGAGCATGTTCCTGTGTCACACCCAGGGTCACACCCAGAGCATGTTCCTGTGTCAGTGTCACACCCAGCGTCACACCCAGAGCGTGTTCCTGTGTCAGGGTCACACCCAGGGTCACACCCAGAGCATGTTCCTGTGTCAGTGTCACACCCAGGGTCACACCCAGGGTCACACCCAGCACATCCCAGACCGTGCTGCACAGATTTTGTGTTTGTGTTTGTGAATTCAGGAGTTTGTCACCTCCCCGTGGGGCCATCTGGGGACCGAGCTGCTCCAAGGCTGCAGCTCCCCCCGGCTCCTGCCGGATGCTCCCTGCCTGTGGAGCTGCAGAGGCCCCAGCTGTGTTTGCCCCACGAGCAGGGCTGTGCTGGTCCCTCCCCAGCTGGAGGAAGGCCATGGATCACCTTCCCCCTCCCTGCCCCTCTGCACAGCCCCAGAGCAGCAGTGCCAGGCTGGGCTCAGAAGGATGCCAGGAAGGTGCTGTGCTCTCACTCCCAGCACAGAGGTTTCGGTGGCACTGACAGAGCCTTTCATTCCTCACAACCTCCTCATCCTCCCTGAAGCCTCCTCTGGAGGAGGGAAAGCACCGTTCATGGGAAAGTCAGGAAATTGCCTTGGGAAGCTGCACTCTGTCAGACAGGGAATGGCTGGAGCTGGGCCAGGGGGGTTTGGGATGGATCTCAGGGAAAGGTTCTTCCCCCAGAGGTGCTGGCACTGCCCAGGCTCCCCAGGGAATGGTCCTGGCCCTGAGGCTGCCAGAGCTCCAGGAGGGCTTGGACAGCGCTGCCAGGGATGCCCAGGGTGGGATTGTTGGGGGGTCTGGGCAGGAGCAGGGGTTGGGATGATCCCTGTGGGTCCTTTCCGGATCAGGATATTCTGTGATCCAAGACTGATGGGTGATGTTCCCAAAAATCCATAAAAACAAAATCCTTCACACCAATGCAGCAGTAAGAAGCAGAAATCCTTTATTCAGATGGATGCACAAAGGGATGTCGTCTCCAAACTGCTGAGTATAGAGAAAGCTCCTGGTTTAGATTATATTTTACATACATATCCATTGATTTTCCTGGAATAAACATCCATATGATAATCATTTCCCCAAAATAATTTCCATATTTTGCCTCTGTGAAGGTGCTCTGGAGTCCTGGGGTCTCTCTCTGGTCCCTGACGGTTGGTGACCCCAAAGTCACACCTGGCCCCGGTGAACTGGTTAAACTGAGCACAGCTGGGCTGGGGTTTGCTTTCCAGTTGTTTTCCTACAGAATGGGCACTGTAGGTTCCATGGGCCAGTGGTTTGAAGAGTGAGCATTGTATGGACCCACTGGGGGCAAACAATTCTTCATCTGGCACCAGAGGGGCTGTGAGTCCTCTCCCTGCAGGGTCAGAGCCCTCCACAAGTACAGAGTCCAGAACCTTGGGAATTTTCTCCAGGAAAATGCCCGCTCTGCTGGGCAGTTGACTCCTCCATGCCTGAGCCCTCTGTTCCCAGGTAAATAAATCAGTGGCTGCTTTATCTGTCACAGAGAGGTCTCACTCCACCAAAGCCCGCTGCAAACCTCCCCTCGTGTTCCCGCAGGGGAGGAGAGCTCTGCTCCCCTGGGCTGCAGCCACCTCAGTCACCAAAGGTGCCTGGGGGGGAAAAACCAATCAAGAGGATTAGTTCTGTGCTTCAGAGCAGGCCAGAGCTACACGGTGACAATCCTCTGTCTGGTGGCTTTTCTGCCTGTCTGGGGTTGCCTCCCTTTGATCCTTTATTATGAAACGAGGATTTGGGAGATAGAGCTGGCGCTGCTTCCCTCAGAACCTGCCCAGGGAGGTCACGGAGCCAGGATTAGACACATTCCCTGCAGGAGCAGGCACGGCTTAAATAAAGGTTTTTGATGGCCCTTGACATTCCTGTAGCGTTGAGGCACTGATGTCATTCTCTTACAAAAGAAAAGGAAAGGAAAAAGAAGGGAATGAAAAATCCATCTCCACCAGAGACACTCAATGCCTGTCTCTGTGTAAAATTTTACTCCAAGTTGATTTAACTATTAAATAAAATGCTACAGGACCATATTTCCAGGCTTGGATGATTGACATTCAACTCAAGACAATGTCTGGACAATTAATAATGCATCCACTTAAATTTGGCTTTTGATCCCTAATTCCCTCTCTTCTCTCTCCTTTTTCTCCACAAAAGTCATGGAAAGTTGTAACAATTTTTGTTATTTTTTGTGCATTTTGTTGTCACATTTCCTCACCGGAGGCAGCAGCACCTTGAGGCTGCTTGGACTCAGGACAGGTAAAACACCTCACAAGAGCCCCCAGACCTGCAAGGCCCAACTAAAACTGTCCTTGATTCCGGGAGGGAAAGAAATCAGTGGACACATTTACAGATTTATTTTCTCCAGATAAAAGGTATTATTTACACCCTGCTTTTATGAGGCTTCCCTGAGCCTAAAATTCATGGAAAAAGTTTTGATCAGTCCTTCACAGTTACAAGTTACAATTTTATTATTGTTGTAAATCTTTTACATGGAAAGGGTGCTTGCTTTGTTGGTTTTCCACTCCATATCTTTTAATTCCAGCATTCAGAGGGACTCTTCCCTTCCCCACATTTCAAAATGCCAGTGGAGACAACGGGAAATACAAACCCTCCAAAGAGCCAGGAATCAGACTGGAGCTGAAAATGTGTTTTAAAAAATCCTCTGAGCCCTGGGGATTTTCCAGAGCTGTCCTGACTGCTGGGCAGGCCAGATTCCATGTGTTTATGTTTGGTTCTTAAAGCCAACCACAACAACTCCTGGCCTCATTTAGTCCCCATCTCCATTTAGTCCCCATCTCCAGGTACTTACCTCGTTTTCCTCTGAATTCTCTGAGAGTGTTTTTGCACCTCAGGACCAGTGATTGCCCTCTAGAGCCCAGGAGCAGCTTTCCCAACTCTCTCCTCCTGCAATTAGTGATGCCCAGCTGGGGAAGGAGCTGGAATCAAGGAATCCATGAGATCCTCCTGGGAGCTTGGGTGGGGCAGGAGCAGGGCAGTGGCAGAGGGAACTCCAGTGTGCCACTGTCACCGTGATCAGCAGCCCAACCAAACACTCCTCAGGTGGAGAACTCTGTGCAGCACGGAGCAGGCAAATAGAGGTATATTGTAAATGCAGGGCCACAGACAAAGGAAGGAATGATGAGGAAGACTCCATCTTATCAGAAGGCTAATTTATTACTTTATTATACAATATTATACTAAAGAATACTGTACTATACTATACTAAAGGATAAATAAAAGATACTTAGTGAATGCTAAAAGGTGATAACGAAAACTCGTGACTCTTTCCAGAGCCCTGACACAGCTTGGCCCTGATTGGCCAAAGAGTGAAAACAACTCCCAGCAGAATGCAATGAAACAATCACCTGTGGGTGAACAACCTCCAAACACATTCCACATGAGCACAACACTGGAGAAGCAAATGAGATAAGAATTGTTTTCCTTTTCTCCGAGGCCTCTGGCTGCCTTTCAGCTTCCCAGGAGAAAAACCCTGGGCCAAGGAATCATGTTCAGAGAACGTGAATGCCACAAAGGTAGATCTCAGAGCAGGAGAGCCAACGTTATCCGTCATTCCTGACATGAACATCCCTTATCTCTGGGGTGGGAGCCCTGCCCGTGAGCCAGCAGCCCTGGGGCCTGGAACATCCTGAGGATTGATGGGAACTGGGGGAAAAAAATCATATCTGAGCAGAGTGTGCTGTGCCAGCCTGGAAAATGGTCTGGGAATGAGAGCGGTGGGATCTCTCTGCAGGAGAGTTTGACTGGACAGCCCAGGCCCTGAGCTGCCCCAGAGCCTGGAGCTCCTGGGGAGGGCTGAATCCACAGGCAAGGACTGACACCTGGCTCTTGCAGGGCTGGGTGTGACCCCTCGGGATGCCCCAAGCATTCAAACCCCGCTGGAACAGCTGAGCCCCTTCCACTGAGCACAGCCTGGGCAGGGACATGAGACAGGAGGGACAGGGAAAGCACAGAGACACAGAGGGTTGGAATTTATCCCCACACTGGAGCTCTCTGTCCACACCAAGGTCTGCATTCCCTGCACCATCCTGGAGAGTAGAGCCCAGGAGCTGGGGGTGGGCTCAGTCCCCAGCACGGCTGAGTTTGGGGCCTCCAGGACAGGAGGGGACCTGGGGGCGTTTGGGTCCTGCAGCTGGGGAATTGTCTGAGAATTGTCTGAGAATTGTCTGGATCACTTTTCTACTCCCTTTGTGTGAATGGAAAAGAGGGAATCTGCCTCTTCCCTGCGACCAGCAGGGCTTTGTGACAGTCCCGAGCGAGGGTGGCACTGAATGCAAGGGGAGGTGGCAGTGGGGCATTCAGCCACCACTGATTGTCTGGATTTGTTTGAAAGCTGAAGGAAACAGGCACGACTTTGTTCTTCTCCTGGGATCAGGATTGAAATGTGTGAAGCAGATCAGGCTTTGGAGCTGCCTGTCCGTTCCAGACACTGCAGGTAATGAGCTCAGAAGGGAACATTGCCAGTTCTGGACCACCACATTGGTGAGTGAAGGATCCCACTTGAACCAGCTCTGAGGACACTCCCTGAACTTCATTTTGTCATGAGTGATTTGACATTTTTTCCCTAAACAGATAAATAAACACATCAAATACACCACACATTTTAACAGTGATCCTAGAATCAGAGAATCCCAGACTGGTGCCACCCTGCCCATCCAGTACCTTAAAGCTCATCCAGTGCCACCCTGCCATGGCAGGGACACCTTCCACTGTCCCAGGTGAGTTCATCTGTTGTTTAAACCTGGCTGTGCACCCATAGGCCTGCATTAAATTAAATGTAAGCAACAGTGAGTGAGGGCCATTTATCAGCATGACAAATTGAACTGAAACATTTCAGTCCAGCAGGCCCAAGCTGCATTTCACATATGAAGTCAAACAATTCTGCTCTAGGATGATGGATCTGCCCGGGCTGAAAACAGCAAAGCTTCCAGCTTGGATGGCAAAGGGGTCTCTTTTCTCTTCCCAGTCTGTTCTGGAACTTGTGGAACATCTGGAACATGAGCCTGGAGAGTGCTCCATGGAGAGCTCAGAGCCCCTTGTAGGGACCAAAGGGAGAGCTGGATAGGGACTGGGGACAAGGCATGGAGGGACAGGACACAGGGAATGGCTCCCACTGCCAGAGGGCAGGAGATGGATGGGAGATTGGGAATTGGGAATTGTTCCCTGTGAGGGTGGGCAGGCCCTGGCACAGGGTGCCCAGAGCAGCTGGGGCTGCCCCTGGATCCCTGGCAGTGCCCAAGGCCAGGCTGGACACTGGGGCTGGGAGCAGCCTGGGATAGGGGAAGGTGTCCCTGCCATGGCAGGGATGGCACTGGATGGGCTTTAAGGTCCCTTCCAAGCCTGGGATTCCATAATTCTGTCTCTGTCTCCTGTTCCCATTGAGGATCCAATAAAACCTCAGCCCAAGATCCTGTCGCAGTCTGGCACAAACATTCCCTGCCTTCCCATTTTCCCCAAGGCTCTGAGCAGAAGGGCCCCAGGACTTTCTGTCCCAGGCAATTCCAAGGCCTGGCAGAGCCAGCCCTGGAGGGCAGCAGCTGCTCACAGCCCTGAGCACACGCTCTGGGGAGGGACACTGGGGGCTGTGGCACCTCTCACCATCTCCATGCCAATAAAACTCACGGAGTGTTCAACAGCCTTGTTCTTCCTGTCAGTTCTGCTCTCTCCCTCATCACTCCTGGACCATGGAGAGGCCAAAATATTAATGAGGACATTGATGAATCTGAGGCTGAATTCCTTTAATTCATTCCTGGCTGAGTTCCCGCTTGCATCCACAACTCCACTCCAGTTAATTCAGAGAATTGATGGCTTCAGCCTTGTCAGGTGCTTTGTAAAATCTCTATTGGTGGCTCATTAATGGGAGATTTTCCCCTTTTGGAATTCTATCAGCTAAGGAGGATTTTTTTTTTTTTTTAATAGGGAAATATAAATATCTATGAGTAGAGGGAAGAACAGGAGCCCTCAGTGCATCCCTCCAGCCTCTGCCAGTGGTGCCCCAGCAGAGAAACCTCCTGCAAGCCCAGGGGCACTGAGGCAGTGTGCCAGTGTGCTGCCAGCCCTGGGCACGTGGCTCTGTGTCACTCAGGGCGAGCAGGGGACATTTTTAGAGTCACCTCCCTTCCTTCAGAGAGCTTATCTGAACAAGCCTTGTTCCTTTAATCTCCCCTTCCTCCCATGCTCAGGGATCAGGTTGGATTTTGGGGAAATCCTTCCTGGAAAGGGCTCTCAGGGTCTGGCACAGCTGCCCAGGGCAGGGGTTGCATCCCCTCTCTGGAAGTACTCAAAAACCAGGCAGAGGTGGCACTTTGTGGTGTTGTTTATTGGGAATGGGGGAACTCAGTCAAAAGTTGGGTTTGATGATCCTGGAGGTCTTTTCCAGCCTGAGATTCCCAAGCTGGGTCTGTGGTGTTCCTGGTGTCCCACTCCAGGGAGGGGTGGCTGTGCCCAGGCAGGAGCTCCAGGAGCTCCTTTCCAAAGGAAACCTCACAGGAAAAGGAGCTGGGCTCGGGCCAGCACTGCTGGGAGGAGCAGTTGCCTCCTCTCCAAGGGGGAAGGTGGAGAGACTGGGGAAAGGTACCCAGGTCCTGTAGCTGAGGACAGGTAATTGGCCAGAGTCTCCACCAGGAGAAAAGGGAATCTCACATCCAAGGTCCTTCCTTGTGGCACTGGAACCTTGCCTTGTCACTGGAAATGTTCCATTTTACTCCTTCTTTTTTTTTTTTTTTATAGGATACATGTCTGTGCTGAGGATTGGGGTTTTGAAAGCAAAGGAGAGGAGAAAGAAAACTATAAAAAATGTATGTGGGAAGCAGACTCTGTTTGTGAAGGTTTTCTTTAAACACTTCCAAACAAATATTTCCAGGCACACTGAAAAAGAAGTTGGGAAAAAATAGAACTGCTTAAAAAACAAAAGAGAGAATTTCCTGCATTATTTGAATCCGAAGCATTCGGGAATCTCTGCTCCCACTGAACAGCTCTGGGGAGGCTCATTTTCATCCTCAGGTGCAACCCCCAGACTCTGTTATTGGTGTTTTCCAGACTCCTTCATGGAAAATCAAGGAATTGATTCCCCCTCTGTCCAGACTCTGCTGAGGTGTCTCAGTACTGGCATCAGTTTTTGGTCATGACCAGAAAGACCTGGAGAGGGTGGAGTGTGTCCAGGGCAGGGAATGGAGCTGGGAAGGGGCTGGAGCCCCAGGAGAGGCTGAGGGAGCTGGGAAGGGGCTCAGCCTGGAGCAAAGGAGGCTCAGGGGGCCCTTGTGGCTCTGCACAGCTCCTGACAGGAGGGGACAGCCGGGGGGGTCGGGCTGTGCTCCCAGGGAACAGGGACAGGAGGAGAGGGAACGGCCTCAGGCTGGGCCAGGGGAGGCTCAGGGTGGACAATTTCCACATTGGCCCAGGCTGCCCAGGGCAGAGATGGAGTCCCCATCCCTGGAAGGGCTCATAAAATGTGTGGATGTGGCACTTGGGGATGTGGGTTAGTGGTGAGCATGGTGGTTCTGGTTCGTGGTTGGACTCGATGACCTTAAAGGTCTCCTCCAACCTGAACAATTCTGTGGTTCTGTGATTCTGTGTCTGTGACTTCCAACCTCCTGCAGGGTAAGATCCCCCTTCTCCAAGGAGAACAGGTCCTGTCATGCTGGCTCCTGCCTGAAGCAGAGGGGTCTGGCTGCTGTCACCCACCAGTGCCTGGGGACTTGTCCTTCCTGGGCTGGCACAGGCTGAACCCAGCCAGGAACTGCCTCTAGGCTGTCCTGCTCATTCCACTTCCCAGAGGGAATCTGCCAGCCCACAATCCCTGCTCCATTCCAGGAGACTGGAGCTGCAGGAGTGCTTCAGCTCTGGGAAATCTGATGGAGACACAGGAATCAACAGCAAGGAGAGGAAGACAAACCCAAATCAGCTCGTCCCAGCCTCCCTTCCCCCCCCAGGAGCAGTGGGGAGGCAGCTGGGCAAGGCCTGGGTCTCAGCAGAAGTGTCTTTAGAGAGATTTTTCCCTGCTCCTGATGATTGGCTGGCTCTAAAATGAGAAATTCTGGTTTGGTTCCTGCCAAAACAGTAAGTTCCTCCTTGATTTGGTTTTATTTATTTATTTATTTATGCCTCTCCTTCTCTGCTCTTTAGAAATCCAGTGGATCACCCAGGGATGGGCAATTTAATGGATAGACAAGGGACCAATTTCTTCATTAAGAAGATTAAAATTGAAATCCCTGTGACTGGGAGAGGAAAGGGAGGCAAAATTTCACTTCCTTCAAAATGTGGAGTGAGAAAAAAATCTAGCTTTTCCTCCTGGCTGATTCTGTCTCTGGAAATTGACTGGGGAAACCTCTTTGGGCTCTAATTTGGGTTTTTGTCAGGGCAGAAATCCCACAGAGCTGCGGCTGCTCTGCTCAGTCCCAGCAGTCCCTGGCTCTTGGTGGGATGAGGGTGGGTCACACACTGGCACCTGCAAGGAGAGCTTTGATTTCTTTTAATTTAAGCACTTCCAGCTATTCAAAAATTCTGTAATTTCCTCTCCCAATCCCTTAAGAGGCCTCCTGAATTCCATGCAGGAAATCTCCAAGGGCAGTAGCAGTTCTGGACCATGATAGCACCAGTCTAATGTTCATTAAACAGTGCGAGTTCTTATTTGAAATCCATATCCTCAGAGCCAGGCCCTGCTGCTCCACCCTGGCTGAAATCCACCCAGAGGAGACCAAGTCCAAAGCTTCATTTCAGCTCCACTAAACCCTTGGAAAAACAACTCCCCCAGTTGTGAGCACATCAATTTTACTCCCATGGGAGATAAAAGCCTAACAAATGGGAACAGGGCTCCCATCAGCATCAATCCCCTCCCCTACTAAAGGCTGCTTTTTGCAGCTCTGCTGACGGCCAGCCTGGAAACGGACTGTGAATAGGACAGAAATAGAGAGGAAAATAAATGCCGAGGGATTGACATAGGAGAGTACTGAAATCTTGAGTTCATGGAATCACAGAGTGGTTTGAGTCTGGAGAGATCTTAAAGCCCATCCAAATCCACTCCCTTCCTTGGGCAGGGACACCTTCAGCTCTCCCAGGGTGCTCAGAGGTGACACACACGGGTCTGTGGGTGACAGGAACCCTGGGTTTGTGGGTGACAGGAGCTCTGAGAGGAGATCAGTGACATTGTCTCTGTTTTATTGTAGAGACAGGAAACAGGAAAGAACCAGAACTTCCCCAAAGTCACGTTGGAGTGCAGTGGCTTGGATCCACATCACCACTCCAGTCCCTGGAGGGACAGGACCCAGGGAATGGCTCCCACTGCCAGAGGGCAGGGATGCATGGGATATTGGGAATGAGGAATTGTTCCCTGTGAGGGTGGGCAGGCCCTGGCACAGGGTGCCCAGAGCAGCTGGGGCTGCCCCTGGATCCCTGGCAGTGCCCAAGGCCAGGTTGGACACTGGGGCTGGAGCAGCCTGGGACAGTGGAAGGTGTCCCTGCCATGGCCCACTGTGTGGGCTTTAAGGTCCCTTCCCACCCATCCATCCTGGATTGCAGGATCTATCCTGCAATATCTGTCTCTGCTGCCAGGGAGCTCCCCAGGGATTCAGAAGAGCTCTCAGGTCACTGCTCCCTCTTGTTAGAAAAGGGAAGCAGGCTCAGGGCTGGGAGTGAGCACATCTGAATTGACCAGAGTGAGCTGGGGACTACAGGGCACGACAGAGTGCCAGAGATGTGGAAACCCTGCAAACCTTGTGCCAGAGACAGGGCCCAGCCCGGGGGTTGGACAGTTCGGGTTTGGTGGCTGAAGCCCCACTGGTGCTGAGGCCGTGTGGGAGCTGCCACTGCTCTCCCAGCTGAGCTCCACATCCCTGCCCCCTGGGAGAGGGAGCCTCATTCAGGAGCAGGGCATGCTCAGTCAGGGGTCAGGCTCTCCTGAGTGACAGGAGGAATCAGGGAAATTACCCCTGGCATGAGCGTGGAGGGTGGGCTGAGCCCTGCCAAGGCTCCAGGGAGGAGCAGCAGCAGGAGCAGAACAGGAGCAGAACAGGAGAAGAACAGGAACAGGAACAGGAACAGCAGCAGGAGCAGAACAGGAGCAGCAGCAGGAGCAGAACAGGAGCAGCAGCAGGAGCAGAACAGGAGCAGCAGCAGGAGCAGAACAGGAGCAGAGCAGGAGCAGCAGCAGGAGAAGAACAGGAGCAGAGCAGGAGCAGAACAGGAGCAGCAGCAGGAGCAGAACAGGAGCAGCAGCAGGAGCAGGAACAGGAGCAGAACAGGAGCAGAACAGGAGCAGCAGCAGGAGCAGAACAGGAGCAGCAGCAGGAGAAGAACAGGAGCAGCAGGAGCAGAACAGGAGCAGCAGCAGGAGAAGAACAGGAGCAGAGCAGGAGCAGAACAGGAGCAGCAGCAGGAGCAGAACAGGAGCAGCAGCAGGAGCAGGAACAGGAGCAGAACAGGAGCAGCAGCAGGAGCAGAACAGGAGCAGCAGGAGCAGAACAGGAGCAGCAGGAGCAGAGCAGCAGGCAGGAGCAGAACAGGAGCAGAAGCAGGAACAGGAACAGCAGCAGGAGCAGAACAGGAGCAGAAGCAGGAACAGAACAGGAGCAGAAGCAGGAACAGGAACAGCAGCAGAAGCAGTAGCAGGAGCAGAACAGCAGCAGAGCAGGAGCAGGAGCAGCTCTCCAGAAACAAGGGATTGTTTTCCAAGGGGCTTTGTGCCATGCAGGTTTCCCAGACTGACACACCGGGATTTGCCCCACGCTGGAATTTGTGTCTCTGCATTGAGCAGAACGAGGAACTGAGGGGTCACAGAGCAGCACCTTTCAGCCCTTCACTCCTTCCTTGTCAGATCATGCTCTGATATTTCAATCAGCAGCAGAAATACACCCTGTTGTTAGAAAGACCAATCTTAGTCTTAAATTTGAATTAGTCCCTTTCTCCAGCTAATTTTAGAATCCAATTATGATCAAGAGAAGATCATGAAAGAAAAATAATAGGAAAAATTCACTCCAGATCTCTCAGTGTGATAGAGCCTGAGCAGCCTGCGCCAGCCTTGGCTTAATTGGGAAAAAAACCTGAGTTTATCTTGATTTGTTTTACGTGAAGACTGGGGGATAAGGATGAAGAAACTTCAGTTCTTGTTCAAGATCTAACAACTCTGACAAGTACATGGAAAACAGATCAGAGGGAAGATCTTACTGTGCCCAGATGGAACAGGAGGGGAATTAGCAAATGGCACATTACCATATTTCTGATGGCATTCCAGTCTTCCTAAGAAAGGAAAGGTTTGGAGAGATTCATTAATTAATTTATGGAGTTTACAAGACACCTCCTCTTGCTTGGAGCTGGAGACAATGAAGTGCTGCTGCATCTGAACCAGGATCCTGCCAAAAAGAGGATGGACCCTGAATTTCAGGCTGGAGTTGGGTGCTGTGTTTAGAGTCCTGTCTGTGGCCTCTGGAAAAACGTGCCAGGAATTGGGTGAGAAGAGGAGTTCACAACCTGACCAAGTCCCACGTTCCCCCACAGAGCAGTTCATGCCCTGTACAAAGTGTACAGGAAAAGAGGCCCCTGCTGAGCTGATCTGGGGCTCTCACAGGGAAAAGGGCAAAGAGACCTTGAACCTGCAGCTCTGAATCCTGGGCTGGGGAACAGCCACGGCCCAGGAGGCTCCACTTCCAAGAGGCTTTTGATCAAAGAGCTCCCTGGAGCTGAGGGAGACCCGAGGGTCCTGCCTGGGTGCAGAATTAATTGGTCTCACCCCATCCTTAGAGCTGTTCCCACCCCTCTCTATAAACCCCAAAGGATCAGGGGAATTTTAAGATCAGACAAACACACCCCTGACAGGGCCAGTCCGGTGTGAACAAACTGAACATTTTTATTGCCTGTTCAAGGCTCTGCCTATTTGGGATATTTAACCTATTTAACCAATAAACCCACAGAGTGCTTGGGAAACATTCTCCCAGAAAAAAAGAGTCCGTGGAAAGCTCAGCTTTGCCATGATGGCTTCTCTAAAAAGACCCTGCTTTTAAATTGTATTAGAATAAATAAAGAATTCTGAGAGAGAAGGTCCCCCTGAGCCTCCTTTTCTCCAGCTGAGCCACCCCCTGCCTTCAGCTCCCTCAGCTGCTCCTCATCCCACTTGTGCTCCAAAAGAATCCATACTTGCTTCCAGAGTCCTCAATTCCACAAGCATGTGTGAGTAGCTGGCTTGGGGCAGCAGAGAAAATGGACTTGAAGCACAATTGTTGAAACTGAGGTCAATTTCCCAAACTATTTCCGGGATCTACAATCCTTAATAATCAAAGGAATATGAAGAGCATCCCCCTGGAGCAGCACGGATAGAACCTCCCAGCACAGGGAATTCAGCTGGGAGTTTGCTCCAAAGGAGAGGGAATCATCCCTGAACTAAAGGTTCACATTTCCTCCTCTTGGATTACAGGTGGGGTTTGTCTCTGGGGGATAAAGCAAATGTAAACCACACGAAAGTGCTGCTTCCCAGAAACCCGGGCTGCTGGGAAGCAGGATGAGCTGGAGGAGGACCCTGGACCTGAGAGGGCTCAGATGTGGCTTTTGAAGCCACCCCAGGGCACAGAGGATGCTGATTGCTAAAATCACCTTTTGTTCCACCCCGTTCTGCCCAGGCCAGGCTTTGCCCAGCTCTTGCTTCTGCCTGTGCCCAATATTTTTATTTTTGCAGTGCTGAACTTTCAGGTCAGTGGAGGAGAAAGGAGCTGTTCCCTCTGCTGGGTTTGATGTGTCAGAGTATGAACCTTGCCCTGCTCAGCTCCGTGTGTGATGTCCTCATTAGCCCTTAATGGGAGCAAAGTCCTGGCACAATTGAATCCCACAGCCCCAAATCTAGGGCTGATTGACCTCCCCAAGCAACCAAGGGAGAGGCACCTGGGCTGCCCTGTAGCCTCTCAGCGAGAACTGAAAATAAAAGTGCATCACAATTAGTGCCTTTCGCAGGAAAAGGTCATTTGTCTCTTTGGTGAGAAAGGGAAGGAAAAAAATATTAAAAATCAACAGGGTTCTCCAAACAAAGGGCAGCCTCTCCATTCCAAAGGGCTTTTTGCTCAGACGTGGATGTTACATGAACAGACTGAGCTTTTCAGAATGTTAACAGGGAAATGAAGCTCTTCAAAATCCTTGATATTTCATTTATGCCTGGATAATATTTGAATATTTGGGAGAGGCACTTCAGTTTCCCCAATTAATCTGTGAAGTCTTCACTTTTCCTTTCTGTTTTGAAGGACTTGTATTTTCCTTTTAATCTTGACACACTTTTTTTCCATTAAATTAAAAAACCCCAAAGTTAACTTTGAGTGGCTTCTTCCTCATGTTATATATGAGTGAGTATTGGAAGGAATGTTTTAATCTCTGGTTTCATGGCACCAGACTCAATGCTGGGGTAAGTGGGTGCTCCCAGAACCTGAGTGCAGTACAAGCTCCTGCCAGGACCTTAAAATTCCATAAATGCATTAAGAATCCAGCAGTCAGAGCAGGAATGGGGGATCCAGCAGGAGTGAACTGGTGCTACTGATTTTATATCTTCATTTTACAGTTCATTGCTCAATTTCTTTGTGCATTCAGTGAGTCACTCTCATCACTGCTCGACTGGCTGCAATGCACTGAGGAACCTAGGTCCCTGTGTCACCACGGGCAGGGGGTGACAGTGCCCGGCTGTTGGGGACAGGCTCCTCCTTGTCCCCACCCCTGACTGCCCTGTTGGGACCACCTGCAGCCATTCCCTCCAGGAATGTGGCAGCAGCTCCCAACACAATTACTGTGGGTATTTCCCTCTCTCCTTGGTGAGTGTCTTGGTTTGGAAAGCCAGGTGTCTCTAGGGAAGGAGGAGCCTCCCCTGAAATGGAAACTATAACTAAACTCCAACCCCTCCCTCCGAACTGTTATACATTTGAAATTAAGGGGGGCTCTCAAGCAAAGATATGGGAGCAGGAATATCAGTTCTTTATTAGGGAAGAAAATAAAAAGATAAAATAAACATTGCAGTAAACCAAAACAACAGTGACAGAGTCAGAACACAACCTGACACCCTGTGGGTCAGGGTGCTGGCAGCAGTCTGATTGGAATTGTGGCTGCACTCCCCCTGGAGTGTCAGGTGTGGTTCTGTTGGAGCAGGGATCCTGCACAAGGGTGGAGTTTTCCTCTGAAGATCCAGTGGAAGAGGCAGCTGTTCCTCTGGGAATCCATGGAATGGCTGTTGTTGCTGTCCCAGGATCTCAGATTGTATCCAGGTAGGAATGCTTGGCTCCTGCCCTGGGCGCAGCATCTCCCCACGGGATGATGGAATTTGATCAGCCATGCAGGGACACTCACTGGCCATGGACAGCAGAGATCTCCTGGAGGGAGGATTGGCTGTGGGAGAGATAAAGAAAACTGCCCCATGGACAGCAGAGACCTGCCCCAGCTCTGGCAGATGGTAAATCGAATACACATTGCCTTGCAGTCTGGGACAGTGAGGGCTCCCCGTGTTCATTCAGGGGCCATTCAGTGCAGACCACCTTGGATAATCCTACTTTGAGCAAAGCCTCACTTTGTTAATTCCATGTTTAACTCAAACTTCAGGACTGAACTCTGCCCTTGGCACGGAGGGGTTGGAGGGGTGGGAACCTCTGTGAGGAGAGGCCCTGGCACAGCTTGTGGGATCCCAATCCCTGGCAGTGCCCAAAGCCAGGCTGGACTGGGATTGGAGCCACCTGGGACAGTGCAAGGTGTCCCTGCCCGCATCTGGAGTAGCACTGGATGGGCTTTGAGGGCCCTTTGAACCCAAACTCATTTATTTTTCTTTTAATGGTGACAGGAACTCACTGAGCCCAAACCAGAGGAAATTTCTCTGAGATGTGGAAAGTAAAACCACCCAGAAATGCAGGATTAGAACAACACTTGTCCTCTGCAGGGGCAGGTTTTGGTCAGTGGTGCCTTTTCTGTCTGAGACAAAGTCCAGCCCTTCCTAAACCTTGGGTGATGGAGGGGACAGACACAAAAAGTGACAAAAAGTCACAGAGGCAGAAGGGCTGAGCCAGCATTGCTCCAGGAGAGCCAAACACCTCCTGATCAGGGCATTCCCTCAGGAGACCAAAATTCCAGCCTTAAATCTGCCTTAAGCCCGACTCAGACATCCTGATAACCATTTCTACACAGTTGTGACAAGTTCTGGAATGTTCCTGGATAGCTGCTCTTAATCCTTCTCTATGCAGATGATGTGGAGTTTCAGGCTTAAACTGTTTGACTTGAGGAGCTGATGTTTAACAAGCTCTTTAATTCTATTGAATTCCGTCTGTGCAATCAAACATTGCTTTGGGGCACTGCAATGTGAAGGATTTCATTATCCTTGTAGGATATGGAGGCATCATCCAAATTATTTCCAACTACAAGCTGAAATATTTATTAACTTCTGCTTGTTCTGTGTTGCTGGGCTGGTTTTCCATCCTGGCTGGTCCTAGAGTCACTGGAACTGATTCAGCCTGAAATTTTTAGGATAAAGGTAATGTGCTCTCAGCAGCAAAACGAATTATTTTGATCTCTGCACTTCCTGGCTGAGGAATCAAATCAGGTTGGGAAATGCCCAGGATTCCCCCTAAGGATATTTTTTTATCATTTTACTGAAAATCTTGAGCTCCAAATTAATTTGTTTTCTCAGAGGAGGTGTGGAGGAAGATGTTTGAGGAGTTTTTGTCACCAGAAAAAGTGACTTTAACAAAAAGCCACTTGAGAGTGCTTGGAGGGAAGTGTGTAGGTCCTGGGGAAGGAAGGACAGAAGGATGGAAGGAAGGCCTATGGATTTTTGCCTAAAAAGGAATTTTCTGCTGGGATTTCCTTCTGAAGCTGTTCTGCAGACACCAAGCACCTCATTCCCATCAACATGATGGGAGAAGGAGAGGAGAGTCCTTCCAGCCTTTGGCTGTTGATGAGAGGGTTTTAGGGAAAAAAGAGTCCAGTGGGACTCACCCTATGTGTGTGATCCTGCTGTTCCCTGAGGGCTTTGGCTCCCATTTGCATGGAGAGCAGGAGCCATTCCCACATTCCACTCTGTAAATCAACAACTGCTTCGGGATGGCTTTGCCTCCCCCTTTAACAGTTGATTTTCCTAC
The DNA here is from genome assembly GCF_015832195.1 of Motacilla alba alba. Taxonomy (NCBI): domain Eukaryota; kingdom Metazoa; phylum Chordata; class Aves; order Passeriformes; family Motacillidae; genus Motacilla; species Motacilla alba. The sequence goes on from NC_052042.1 coordinate 681,478, forward strand.
TCATTGCTTCAGCCTGGCCCCTCTCCCCCCCCTCCAGACAGGAAGAGAAACACAAACATTTGTGTGTGTGGTGCCTGGTTGGCACTCGTTTCATGGGGGCCAGGAGCTGTCAGAGCCACCACGGCAAATGAGCAGGAGTTTCCCTGGAATGGTAATTACAGCCTTTGAGTCGTGCTGAGCGGAGTTTGAAGTGTAAATGTGGAGTTAAATCAAAGTTTCTGAGGCAGCAGTATAGGGACAGGTGACCAAATGCTGATGAGGACAGTTCTGCAGTCCTGGTGGGCAACGAGCTGGACATGGACCAGCACAGGACCATGGAACGGTTTGGGTGGGAAGGGACCTCAAAGCCCACCCAGTGCCACCCCTGCCATGGCAGGGACACCTTCCACTGTCCCCGGCTGCTCCAAGCCCCAATGTCCAGCCTGGCCTTGGGCACTGCCAGGGATCCAGGGGCAGCCCCAGCTGCTCTGGGCACCCTGTGCCAGGGCCTGCCCACCCTGCCAGGGAACAATTCCCAATTCCCAATATCCCATCCATGCCTGCCCTCTGGCAGTGGGAGCCATTCCCTGGGTCCTGTCCCTTGTCCCCAGTCCCTCTCCAGCTCTCCTGGAGCCCCTTTGGGCCCTGCAAGGGGCTCTGAGCTCTCCCTGGAGCTTCTCCTCTCCAGGTGAGCACCCCCAGCTCTCCCAGCCTGGCTCAGAGGGAAGGGTTGGATGTGACCTTGAAGCTTCATGCTTTTCTCACAGAATGTAGAAATTTCTGCTTTGCCCTGAGAAGCTGCAGTTTTCCCAAGGCCTGGGATGAAATCCATCTCACTGGGGGAACAGCACAGAAGGTGAAAGCCCAAACAGTCCCATGGCCCTCTGGATCTGCCCACAAACATCCCCCCCTCATCCTCCCTCATGAGGGGCTCGGGCAGCCCTGGTGGGGCTATCCAGCCCTGAGGGAATGCTGTGGCTGGAGTGTAGAGAGAGGGATAAGGTGGTGAGGAAATGCAGGGCTTTGAAAGGAGATTTATTTCCTCGTCCTGGCACTGAATTTGCATCTCTCCTAGGCAAGGTCCTGCTTCTGGCAGGACTCTGCACCTGCAGCTGGCTCCTGGCATGGGGACACTGAACATTAAACCCTCTTCTCTAAATGCTGCTCCATTATTTAAAAGCCTTTTCCTTCAGGTAATTGTTTCAGTCAGATGCTTTTAAAAGCCTTTTTCTGAGAAGAACAAGTCCTGAATTAGAAACAATCCCCAGCTAATAACAGTGATTGCTGCAAGGCCTACAGTGAAGGAGCTGCTGGGGAGTTCATGGCTCCTGCCCCATCCAGGGCTGCCCATTCCTCTGGGCACTGCCCTGCTGCCATCCCTGGGGAGTTCATGGCTCCTGCCCCATCCAGGGCTGCCCATTCCTCTGGGCACTGCCCTGCTGCCATCCCTGGGGAGTTCATGGCTCCTGCCCCATCCAGGGCAGGCCATTCCTCTGGGCACTGCCCTGCTGCCATCCCTGGGGAGTTCATGGCTCCTGCCCCATCCCAGGGCAGCCCATTCCTCTGGGCACTGCCCTGCTGCCATCCCCACTGATCCCAGCCACAGCTCCATCCCCTCACCTGCCTGTGCCAGCCTGGGGGCACGGGGCCCTGTCCCTGCTGTCACCCTCTCCCTGGGCCCGGATTCCTCTCACGGCCACAGTCCCTTCCCATCCTTTCAATGAGTGTTCAGAGTAATCAGTATCCAGAAGAAGCACTTGGAATGATGCTTGTGAGGGGCTCTCAAGCACTGCAGGAACACTCGGTGAGGAACTGCGAGTTACCCCACTGTCACTGTGGGCTGCTGCAGCTCCAGTGACACCAGGACCTGCACTGGGGCTGCACTGGGACAGCTCCTGAAGGATCTCAGAGCCTTTGGAACTGAGCCCAGGCTGATTTGGGCACAGATTATCCCTGTGCTGATCTCACCTGGATCTCAGTGCTGGGTCCACCTCGGGGGTGGGACAACAGAGCTCAACCTTGAGCACAAACCCTGTCCCCAGCGAGAAGATGGAACTGTGGGGGTTTGCAGTCAGACACAGCAATTTTGTCCTTTCAGAAATAGCCCAAAACATCTCTGATCAGCTGCAGGGGTGGCTTTGGCCCAGGGGGAGTGTTTGGAAATGAAACATTTAATCTAGGGGTCAATAAAAACAGAATGACAAAGTGTGAGTGCTTTCCTTCCCTCTCTCTTGTTAACTGCTGAGGCTGGAAATCCATCCCCATCCCAGGAGCAGCTGTAGGAGACACCTGATAAGGCAGAACAGCAAAGTCATTAACCTGGAGTCACAGATTGCTGTTCTCCTCCTGCTGAAGCTGCTCAGAGCAGGTGACAGGAGGCAAAGACAGCTCCTGGCTGCAGCCTCTGATCCCACAGCAGAGAAATGTCACTGCACAGCCCCAAGAGGCTTCTCCAGGAGGCTCTTTCAGAAGCCCCAGGTGGTTGTTTCAGGAGCCCCAGGAGGCTGCTCCAGGAGCACCAGGCACAGAGAATGTCTCTGGCACCCTGCAATCCATGTGAGGCTCTGTGGCTGCAGCTCTCTTCACAGAGACCAGCAGGCAAAAGTTCTCCAAGGATTTTTTCCTGGGAAGGCAGTGAGAAGCACAGAGAGAAGAGAAAACAATTCTTATCTCTATTCACTCCTGCTCCTGTTGTTTGGCACACGTGGAATGGGTTATGGAGATTGTTTACCCAAAGGGATTTGTTCACTGGGCACCGGTGAAGGTTGTTTGGATTCCTTGGCCAGTTGGGTCAAAGCTGTGTCCTGGCTGTCTCAGGCAGTCACAGGGTTTTCCTCAGTATCTTTGCAGTACAGTATTCTTTAGTAATTTAGTTTAGTATTAGTGTAATTTAGTATAGCTTAACAAAGCAATTCTTCAGCCTCCTGAATCATGGAGTCAGAGCACATTATTCGCCGCGCTGGCGTCGCCCTGCCTCTACGATAAGGCTCCAGCAGGGTGATCCCTTTGCTGCTCCCAGCCCTGTGGGGCTGAGCCAAGCTGGCAGTGCCACACCAGGGCAGGGACCAAGGAGCCTGAACCCCTTCAAACTCCTTTTGGCCCCTGAGCTGAATGTGCAGATCCCCAGTCTGGTGGCTGCTCCAGGCACAGGGCTGGAGGAGGAGAGATGGGAAGTGTCACCCTGACCCTGGTGTGCCACCAGGGAGCTCCACCCTGGGGAAGCTTTGAGGGAGGGGATGAGAATGGAGGGTGTCTTGGTTTGGAAAGCCAGGTATCTGCTAAGGAAGGCAGGAGTCTCCCCTGAAATGGAAAATGTAAACCCCCTTCCTCCGAATTGTTATACATTTGAAATTAAAAGGCTCTCAGGCAAAAATATGGGAGCAGGAATAACAGTTCTTTATTAGGGAAGAAAATAAAAAGATAAAATAAACATTGCAGTAAACCAAAACAACAGTGACAGAGTCAGAACACAACCTGACACCCTGTGGGTCAGGGTGATGGCAGCAGTGCCATTGGAATGGTGCCTGCAGCCCTCCTGGAGGGTCAGGGGTGGTTTTGTTGGAGCAGGGATCCTGTAGAAGGGTGTAGTCTTCCTCTGAAGATCCAGTGGAAGAGGCAGCTGTTCCTTCAGGAAATCCAGTGGAGAAGCTCAGCTGCTGTTCCAGAATCTCAGACTCTATCCAGGTAGGAATGCTTGTCTCCTCCCACTGGGCGGAGCATCTCCCAATGGGATGCTATAGCTCGTATCAGTCATGCAGTGACATTCAACAGCCCATGAACAGAAGGGATCTCCTGGAGGGAGGATTGGTTGTGGAAGAGATAAAGCAAACTACCCCATGAACAGAAGATAACTGCCCCACCTCGAACAGATGGCAAATAGAATGCACATTGCCTTGAAATCTGGGACAAGGGGCAGTTCTGTCCCTAGGTCCTGGTGCCACCTGCCCAGGGCAGGATGTGCCCTGCAGGGACAGCACATTCCGTGGGGCTCCAGGGTCCCCTCCTGTCCCATTCCTGTGCCAGCCCAGTGAGCCTCACCTCTGCTGGAAAAGAGATTTCAGAGGGTAAAATGGAGCAGCTAAAAGTGTTCCTTGCCATTCCTCAGGAGCACAAAGCCCTCTGTCCCCACAGAAATCGTGCAGATTTTTCCTCTCCTTTCTTATTTCCATCTGGCATTTCCAAACCAAGGGCATGAGCCATCCCTCCCTGGCCCTGCAAGGGCAGATGATCACCTGCTCTTTGGGAGCTGTCTCCTTGCATCAGCTGAAACTGTGCCCTGGGCAGCAAATGAACCCACCCCTGTGTCTGTCTGCACAGGGAACGACAAACATTCCTCTCCCATCAGTGTCAGTGTGACTGCTGGGGTATCCAGGTGTCTCACTGCCACTGCAAAGCCCCTCACAGGATTTCTGAGCACTGCATTTTACCCCTGTAGGATATTGCCATAGCTACTAATTATTAATAACAGCCTGTAGTGGAGGCTGACAGTTGTCTCTGGAGGGAAGGAATGTTCTGTAGCTTTGGGATCCATCCATGCTCTTATTTAGCAATACAACTGAGGTCTCTTGATCCGCTCCTTTCAGCCTGGAGTAAAGCAGGGGTATCAGAGAATCCCGGGATGGTTTGGGATGGAAAAGAATTTAAAGCCCATCCAGTCCCATCTAGGGACACCTTCTACTACTGCTCCATCTAACCTGGCCTTGGACACTTCCAGAGATCCAGGGGCAGCCATAGCTGCTTTGGGCACCCTGTGCCAAGTTCTCCTCACCCTCACATAGAAGGATTCTTTTCCCAATATCCCATCTAAACCTACTCTCCTTCTGGAGGGTTCAGGAATTTCACCACTTCTTTGTTCCTCTTCCCCACTGGCTTTCCATGGCAGGGGTTGAGGCAGTGCCCTAAAATGCCTTCAGTGTCAGGGGTCTTTTCCTGTGACACTGTGACATGTCCAGTTTGCTCTGTCACTCACTGGGCACAAGGAATCCTTCAAACATAAATCCACCCATGGAGTCCCTGGTGAGGCATGGCTGTGGGGACGCTGCACTGGGAATATTTATCTATCAGTGGGGGAGGGCTGAGAGGATCCTGTTCCCCACTGCCCAGGGCAGGGAATCTGTTCCTTGGGCTCCTGATGATCAGGGTGAGAGCAGGAGGTGCTTTTGGAAGTGTAAGGATCCAACAGGATTTGGAGCTGAACTCTCGCAAACAGCTCCAGGACTGGAAGGAAACACCTCTGGGGAGAGTGCCCAGGGTGCTGCTGATCAAAGGTGCTGCCTTTCATTCCACTGCTGGCTCCTTGTCCTCTCCCTTTCCCCCCTGAACACATCCAGGCTCGCCTGGCTGTGGGAGCCGAGCACGTCCTGTCACAGCCAGCCCGTGATGTGACACAGGGGAACAGGAGGTGACAGGGCAGGAGCAGCCTGATGGGCTGGAGGCTGAAACAGAGGTGGAGGCAGTTATTTTGAGATGGGATGCCAGGAATTTGCAGGGGATGTAAAGCAGAGCTGACAGATGAAAGAGCCAAGCTGCTGCTCCCAGCCTTGGCAGAGGCACATAGTGACCTTGGACGCTGCTGTGGCTCGTGCCCAAAGCTGAGGCACATGGTTCTGAAGGGGCTCATGGCCCTGGGGATAGGGGCAGTTGGTGGGACATGGGGCTGGGGCAGTGGATCCCAGCTGGGAGGGCTGGAGCAGCTCTGGGCTGGGTGCCCTGAGCCCCAACTGCTGAGAGATGTCCCAGGAGACACAAGGTCACTCTGACCCTGGCAGGCCTGCCTGGGGGAACAGCCCAGCCCAGCCAGGGCCCTGAGACACCTGGGCATGGGCAGAGGCTGGGCTCCCCCCTGCAGCCTCCACAGTGGGTCTGGGCAGGGCCAGCGACCTGCAGAGAGGAGACCTTGGACAATCAGGGGTCCTGTGTTGGGGGAAGTGACTCCCACCCTTTGTGTCCCTGAATGTGCTTCCAAAAGGGGTGTAAGGGGTGTATGAACTCTTCTGGTCTAATTTATGGTGAAAACCCTTTAAAACCTGCCCAGTTATGGCAGAGCTGGTGAGGGAAGGGTCATGACCAGGCACAGGTGGGACATGGGGATCGTGGGGATGGTTGTGGTGGATTCATTGATAAAGAAAGTTTAAATATTCCCAGTGCAGTCCCAATAACAACTCCATCACCTGTTCCAATGGATTAGTGGATCATCCTGGCCATCCATAGGATCAGGGGTGTCAGTGAGACCCCTTTGCTGACTCAGTTTCCCTGAGGAGAACTTGGTCCACTCAGTCTCAGGTCTGCTCTCAGTCTGGGTCTAAGGGACCATAAATGAGCAGCTTTGGGCAGGTTTGTGGCCTTTGACCTTGCAGGATCTGCAATTCCAAAGCCACAAAGCCCCAGCTGTGGGGCTGCTTTGGGATTTGATCTCAGTATTAGAGCAGAGCTTGGCACTTCCCACTCTCCTGTTCAAAGTGAGTCACCTCTGTGCCCACTCAGCTCTCCACAAAAAAATGGCATTCCACAGGTCGGGAGGGGCAGGTGTTCATGGGGGGAAGGGCTGGGGGTGACGAGGCTGCTCCTCAGGTGAGGTCCCTGCTTCCCTCTGCTCTGTAAATGCCCAGTGCTGCCAGGTGTCTTCTGTGCATCCCAAACCTTGGGCACTCCAGGCTGGGAGAAAGCAGAGTGTGCCCAGAGTGACTGAGCAGCTCTGCAGGACTGGGAACCCTGCTGGCAGGAGGAACCCGAGAGCAGCAGGAACTGCCAGGGGGGCTGAACATTTTGAGATGAACCTTTAGGGTGGTGCAAACTGATGGGTGGAGAAAGAGGAGGAGTTTCACCAGAGGCTGTTGTGCATCCCCAGGTCCCAGAGGATTCCCATGGCAGGAGCCTCCAGGGTGTGCCCAGAGTGCTGCAGGGGGTGAGGGGATGGAAAACTGGGGTTTAGTGGCAGCTCTGGCTGTGACCTGTCCTGGTGACCATGGGGCGGGGAGGACATCGGGGAGGGATGTTCTGCTGCTTTGCAATGAGCTGGAGCAGAAATCCCTGGGATGGAGGCCTTGGGAAGGATCCTGCTGTCATTCCCAGGCAGGAAAACCCATTTCCAGTTCCTCGGTGAGGGAGACCTGCAGGACTGGTGCTGCATTGTCAGAGCAGGCTCCTGGGAGCCCGCAAGGTGTTTCTGGTCCCAGCCCCATCCTCTGCCTCTGAAGGGGACAAGAACCTTTCAGCAGAGGCCTTTCCTCCTCACACCTGACTTCCAATTTCGTTTCCAAGCAGGGAAGAGCAAGTGGGCCATGACTTTGGAGCTGGAGCAGCTCTGGCACAGGGCTGGGGAAGGTCCTGGCACTGGCAGAAACCCGAGCCCAGAGTGTGGGGCTGAAACAAAGGGAGAGTATTCCCTAGAGAGCACAAATAGTTAAATATTTTTAGAGTACTTACAAATACCTTTTAATCCCAGAATTTCTTTTTCTCTTGCTTTACACTTTATTTGTTTACATTATCCTCAAAAATTAAATTAGTAGGAAAAAAAAACCCACTTATTTCTTTCCAAATTCTCTTTTTTTTTCCTGCTTTTTTTTTTTTCCAAAGCTCCACAAATATAAGAAGTGGATTTCACTGGTTTCATTTTGCAATGAGAGAGCAAAGCAATTCCACTTGATTTAAAGGAGGCAGCAGTTCGGGTGATGATCACAGAAAGAGGCTGGAATTACTCAATAAACTGGAAGGTCTCATCCTTCTTCCACTTCCATTAGATGTGGGGCACTTTGGGAATGAGTTCCCAGGGATAACATGAGTTCCAGGGCCTGGAGTGGAGCATCCTCATCGTGGGTCTGGCAGAGCTGTTCTGCCACAAATCCTGGATCTGTGGGGAGACTCTCCAGGACTTTATTCCAACAAAATCCTTCTGCTCACAGGAGAAATACCCTGGAATAAAATTAACTCCATTCCCCTCTGCACTTGGCACAAGCAAACAAAATGGTGTCTAATTTCTTGTTTGCAGTTCCAGGGGACAGGTGGAAGGGGTTTGTGGGAGAGGTGGTGCCCTGAGCTGTGCAGGGTGCTGGGAATTCTGGAACCAGGACACCTGGAATTCCCTGGGAGCCCCTCTCTGCTCCCCTGCCTGATGGAGACAGTTCCTGTGGGGTGGGGAAGAGGTGCCTGAGGAGTGTTTTGGCACACCTGGGGTCAATGGGGTTTTTGCTTTTTGGGTCTCGGTTTTCCTCAGTTCCAAACTCTGGCCAGGGCTGGAAGTGGCCCTTGCCCAGGGGATACTGCTCCAGCTGTGCTGCTCCAGGACAGAAATTCCAGTGGGATTTGGCACAGGCTGAGCTGTGGTTTGTGTTCCCAAGTAATTTGCTCAGATTTAATTTCCTACACAGCTCTGTCTCTCTCCTGAGAAGTTTTGGCCCCATTTCTGTGACCTCTGAGATGAATTCCTGGAACAATTTGGACATTTTTGTTCAGACACAGCAATGCTGACATTGTTCCAGCCCTTCCAGTGGTCAAACAACAGCTCTGGAGAGCTCAGCCAAGGCATTTCCCAGCTCCTGCCAAATGTGCTCCTCCCTCACTCCTGCACCTGGGATGCTGCTGGGCATGGAAGGAAATCGTTTTAGCTCCTGTATCTCACTGCAGGTAAATTCTCCAGGAATACAGGGATACTTCTAGTTTGTGAGGGACAAGGGGTCCAGTTTAGTGGCTGCTAAAATTCCTGCTGGTTCCCTCCCTGTGGATACCTGGCATCAGCTGGGAGCACTGGGCTCTAAGCCAGGCTCCCATGTGCTTGGGGACAGCTTCTCTGTGCTTGTGCAGTCCTGCAAAAGCAGCAGCACTTAGAGCTGGTCTGAAGAAAGTTTTGTCCCCCCAAAACCCCTGAAAGTTCACTTTTATCAACAGTTTACCCTGAAGTCTTTATTTGGAGCAGACACAATTGTATGGAAAGCGACAGGAGGAGTCCTGACCGACGCTCAGGCTCTGTGAGGAAGGTGAGACATTAATCAAGAGTTTAATCCGCCTGCCTCCCCAGTCCTGCCCAGCAGAGCTGTGACCCCAGCTTGGGGAGGGCTGGTTCCTAAACCCCAGAGCCCTGGGAATTGTGTGGGAAGTGTGGAAGGTTTTGGCAGCACCCTATGGGATTTCTCCCTCCAAAGGCAGCTCATGGGGAGGCCCAGCATCCTCAGGTGAGGTTGAGGGCCAGCATCACCTGGAAAATTGCAATTTATCTCCTAGACAGCTCTGATCCAGGGTTTGTGGGCCTGGGGGAATAAAAGTGTTTCATGTTTGCTGAGCCCAGCTCCTTACAATATGTTTGAGCTCTGGGGATGTTTGCTGCACTCCAGGGCTCAGGAGGCAGCCAAAGCTGCCAGGGGGTGAGCACAGGGGGTGAGCACAGGGGACTGAGCTCAGATATCTACACTCAGGTGGGTGGGCTCAGGGGGTTGAGCTCAGGTGTGTTCCCAACCCAGCAGGAGCAGCAGCTCTGTGATTATCCCCACTCCACCTGTGCCCATATCATCTCTTCCCTGTTTCCACGGGGAGCAGAGAACACTCCCAGCGCTCCCCCTGGCCCACCTGAAAACGCTGCTCCTTCTCTCTGGGAGAAACCCCTGGAACTTCTCTGTTTCCTTGATTTTGCCCAGTCTCTGCAGTGCCTCCTGGGAGCTACAGCCAACTGAGAGCAGGGCCAGAGAAGGCTCAGGTTTGGGTCCAAAGCGGGAACCAGGAGCTGGGTCCTGGGATGCAGGTGCTCTCCCTGGCTGCCCCAGTGATGCCAGCCCTCCCAGCCCTTCTGGGGACACTGTGTTGGATCTTCAGCCTCAGGCAGCCGAGAACAAACCTCAAAACCTTTGCTTTAAGACCTTCAGGTGCAGGGGTTTGGCCTTGAGTTAATTGGCAGTGAGCTGGAGATCATTAAGAACAGACTGGTGAATGTTCCTTGGAGCACAGCCCTTCTCCAGAGCCATTCCAGGCCAGGCACAGCCCAGGCTGAGTGGGGCAGAGTGCTCCCACTTGGATCCTGCTCTTAACGGGCAGGGAGCGGCCAGGCTTGGGAGTTAATTGGCAATTAATGAACTGCAGGTCAGGAAAAGACTGAGCAGTAAAAGAACCCTTTGCTGAGTGGTGTGGCCTTTCCCTGAGTGAGCCCTGCATCTCCTGGGGGCTCTTTTGGGAGAGACAGAATCCTGTGGGTGATGGACTCTCTGGGCTGTGGAATTCCTGTGATCCTGGTGATCCAACCCCAAAACCAGAGCCCTGAGCTGATGAGCACCTTTTCATAGTGACAAACTCAGTGAACTGGCAGAAACTGTAATTTTTAATTGTTTTCCTACCCGAGAGTGAATTAACCCTGGGATGTCAAGCAGGAGAGCCCAGGGGATCTGCTCAGGTGAGACCCCACCTGCAGAGCTACCCCAGCCCTGGGCCCAATACAGGAGGGACCTGGAGCTGCTGCAGAGAGTCCAGGGAGGCTCCAGGATGATGCCAGGGATGGAGCAGCTCTGCTGGGAGAGCTGAGGGTGTTCACCTGGAGAGGAGACCAGGGGTGACCCCATTGTGGCCTTGCAGGGCCTGAGGGAGCCACAGGAAACATGGAGAGAGAGGATTGCCAAGGGGTGGAGGGACAGGGCACAGAGAATGGCTCCCACTGCCAGAGGGCAGGGCTGGATGGGATATCGGGAATGAGGAATTGCTCCCTGTGAGGGTGGGCAGGCCCTGGCACAGGGTGCCCAGAGCAGCTGGGGCTGCCCCTGGATCCCTGGCAGTGCCTGAGGCCAGGCTGGACACTGGGGCTTGGAGCAGCCTGGGCCAGTGGAAGGTGTCCCTGCCATGGCAGGGGTGGCACTGGGTGGGCTTTTAGGTCCCTCTCAACCCAAACCATCCTGGAATTCTGTGATCCTCTGAGACTCCTGAAAGGAGGCAGCAGCTGAGCTCAGCTCTCAGCAGGGGAGTCCTGGGCAGGTCCCAGCTGGGGCTGCTGGGCTGAGTCTGTGCCTCCCTCACTGCTGAGCTCGGCTCAGGCTCCGAGGCAGCTCAGCCCAAACCCCTTTGATCAGGACTTGCCTGAAGACTCCTCACAGCAGGAGAACGTCCTCGGCTCAGAGGGGTTGCTGTGGCTGTCAGGCAGAGCAGCCAGGGCACAGCTCTGCCTCCCCAGGAGGGGCACAGATCCCAGGCTGAGCTTCCTTCCTTCCTTCCTTCCTTCCTTCCTTCCTTCCTTCCTTCCTTCCTTCCTTCCTTCCTTCCTTCCTTCCTTCCTTCCTTCCTTCCTTCCTTCCTTCCTTCCTTCCTTCCGCCACTTCCTTCCGCCACTTCCTTCCGCCACTTCCTTCCGCCACTTCCTTCCTTCCTTCCGCCACTTCCTTCCTTCCTTCCTTCCTTCCTTCCTTCCTTCCTTCCTTCCTTCCTTCCTTCCTTCCTTCCTTCCTTCCTTCCTTCCTTCCGCCACTTCCTTCCTTCCTTCCGCCACTTCCTTCCTTCCTTCCTTCCTTCCTTCCTTCCTTCCTTCCTTCCTTCCTTCCTTCCTTCCTTCCTTCCTTCCTTCCTTCCTTCCTTCCTTCCTTCCTTCCTTCCTTCCTTCCTTCCTTCCTTCCTTCCTTCCTTCCGCCACTTCCTTCCGCCACTTCCTTCCGCCACTTCCTTCCGCCACTTCCTTCCTTCCGCCACTTCCTTCCTTCCTTCCTTCCTTCCTTCCGCCACTTCCTTCCTTCCTTCCTTCCTTCCTTCCTTCCTTCCTTCCGCCACTTCCTCCCTTCCCTTCCCTTCCCTTCCCTTCCCTTCCCTTCCCTTCCCTTCCCTTCCCTTCCCTTCCCTTCCCTTCCCTTCCCTTCCCTTCCCTTCCCTTCCTCCCGAAGCAGCTGTGGGAATGAACTGGGCTGGGGAGGTGTCCCAGGGCAGGCTCAGAGCTGTCCTCGCTGTCCCCAGGGCCACCCCCCGAGTGTGACCTGCCTGCTGAGGGCCTCCTGCCACCTCCAGCAGTCAGCTGCTGCATGCAGCACTGGGGTTTGTGCACAAAACTCTTCCTGTGTCTCCAACCTCCCATTTCCAGGTTGTTTGCTGGATGGATGGACAAGGATCTTTAACCTGAATTTCTGCTGGCTCTATCATTTGTTTTCTGTTGCACTCCCTCTGCTCCTGCTGAGGGAATGGAAATACGGAAATGGCTGGGAAATCAGCTTTGGGTACCAAATTATTCCTCCCGCTCCAGAGCAGTGAGGAAAGGGGACAGAGTCCAGAATTTTTGAAGGGATGACTTTATTGGCCTGTTTGGTCTGAATTCAGCCCTCTTTTGAATTGAGGGAAGGGCTGGAGCTGTGCCAGGGAGGCTCAGGCTGGACTGTAGGCAAAGGTTCTTCCCCAGAGGGTGCTGGCACTGCCCAGGGAATGGTCCCAGCCCTGAGGCTGCCAGAGCTCCAGGAGGGTTTGGGGCTGCCAGGGGTGCCCAGGGTGGGGTTGTTGGGGGGTCTGGGCAGGGCAGGAGCTGCACTGGATGATCCTGGGGGTCCCTCCCAGTTCAGGATATTCCAGGACTTCATGAATTCAGACCAAGAGCTAAAGAGCCACAGCCCTTCTAGCATCTGCTTTTCTCTGAAACATCTCCAGAGTGACTCTGGCGGGTTCCAGCTGCATGAGAAGATCGACTCTGTAGAGACATTCATGGGCAGCCCCCTGGGGGGCAGGAAAATCCTCTCCTTACAGGCCAGACTTGCTACAGAAAAAAACCCAATAGCCTGGAAAACGAGGAAAAGGCTGTGGAACAGTGACCCAGCCACAGCAGCAGGGAGTAAGGAATATCTCTAATTTTTAAATGAATTTCAGATTCATAAAATGGTGTTAATGGTCCTGAGGGTGCAGTGGGCTGGAATGTCCTTCCCAGTCCTACATAAATCATCTTGTGTGCTGTGCTGGGGCAGAGGCGCCCTGGAACAGGTGCTTTAGTTGTGATCCTTTATTGAACTAGAATTATGGCAGAGTCTGGAGAAGTCCAGCCTCTGAGCCAAGGAGGAGTCCCACAGGGCTGGGCACCTCCCACCCAGCTAAAGGCTCCTTCAGTTCCAGCTCCTGCGGGAAAAGCCTGGGAAAAGCAGGAAGCAATAGATCCCTGGAGCTCGCAGGGATGGAGGGTAGGAATTTTCATTTCCATTCCCTCCCTGAGTCCAGGCTGGATCCCTCTGGAAGCACCTCCCTCCCTGCTGCCTCTGCACGTGAGATCCAGGCAGGGCTCCTAATGAAACACTCCAGCTGAGCCTCTGGAGCTCTGCAGGATGGGCTGAGATCAAAACCCCCTTCATCCTCAGCTGGAGCATCCACATGGTGGTTCCTCTGTGCCTTTTTCCAGCTCTTATGGCCACAGGTTCCCTGCAAAGCACCTTTAATCAACCCCAATCTCATTCTGTGGCTGGGTTTAAAGCTCTTCCCACATGCCCTGTTCCAGCCTCACAAGTTTTCCAGAAGGTTCATGGTCTCAATCTGTTGCTGTGGTCTCATTTGCATAGGATTTGCATTTTGCCTGGGGTGTTTTAAGCCACCAGCTCATTAGCAGGACTAATTTGAGGTTGGCTGTGTCAGGTTTTAATGCAGAGATGCTGTCCTGGGCTTATCAGGTTGGAAAATTCCTGCCCAGGGAAGGGACACCCTGTAGGTACCATGGACATGGGCATTGGAGTGGATGGAGAGCATCTAGAGAGGGTGAGCACAAGGTCTGGGAAACTGGCAATGTTCAGGGGTTTCCAGGGAACCTGGAGAGGTTTTGGGGCTCCTTTTCCCACTCCAGGCAGGGTTTCCTGGCCTCAGTCACTGTGTGTTTGTCCAGTCTCTGTTTATAGCTCTGATGGAGCCTCAGCACCACCCTGGCCCCTCAAGAGCTCACTGGGAATCTCATTTAGGGTTTTTACCCTAAATTTCCTCTGTTCTTGCCAGACGTGACTCCTTGTCCTGGTCATGGAGCACACTCTGTCCCTGTCCCTCTGCAGCTGCTGCCATGCATTTGCAGGTTGTTCTCTCTGTCCTTCTCTCCCTGATATTCCAGACCCCCTCTCTGGCAGTGGGAAGCCATTCCCTGTGTCCTGTCACTCCATCCTTGTCTCAAGCCCCTCTCCATGTTTCTTGGAGGCCCTTCAGGCACTGGAAGGCCACAATTAAGTCACAAACTTCTCTTGCCCAGGCCCTGCCTTGATTTTCTCCACACCATTTCCCAGCTGCTTTGTGCCATCCAGGAAGGCATTGCAGGAATTAGCTCTGGGAAGTGTTCTTATCCAGGGGTTTGGAGAGCAAAGCTGTGCTGTCCATGAGGGACATGATCCCAGGGTCAAATACAGAGAAACACTGTGAGGGTTGGGCAGTTTTCCTCCATTCACTGACGGCCCAGTTTGCTGTGAGTGTGGAATGCTCTGAAAACAACGGGGTCACATCAGCAGAGAAACTCCAGATGGAAGTGGGAAATGGGGTTCCATCAGCAATTACCAAAAGGGTTGGGGCCATCCCTTGAAAAAGAAATAGTGCTGAAATTCTCTGCAGGATGCAGAAGTTGAAATGATGCTGCTGCTTCTCTCCTTCTTCCTTGTGCTCTGTTTCAAATGAGTTCATGTCCCATAAATAAAGGCCTGGTGGAATCCCAGCAGCTGCTGAGAGCTGATCTGGACAGTCCTGCCAAAGGCCCTGGCAGTAATCACCTTGCCTCTGCTCCAGCACAGGAGAAGAATCTTGATATAGTATGAGAGACAGCTTATGTCACTGGGCCTCCAATCCCTTCAGGCAGCATCAGATTAAACTTTTGAGTTTGAACACACACAAAGTCCCAGAAGTTAAAAAAAGACAATAAAAAAGCAGGTTTGTGGCATGGGAAGTGTCCCAGGGCTCTGCTGGAATCTTTGCTCCGAGAGCTCCCCTTCCCTGCCAGCTCTAGTTCATAAACCCCTGGCTCTAAATCAGAACAGAATAAAGGATTTCCAGCTGGAAATACGGGCCCATGGCTCAGTGTCCCACCGTGGCCAGCCCCAGCTGCTGCCAGGAGCCCCCCAGGGATGTGGGGGCTGGGGGTCACCTCAGGGTCACCTCAGACAATTGGGGGCATCGCAGGGACGGGGTCTCTTCCACAGGATCTGCCCAAACCTTCATTTCTGATAGAGGTGAAACGCAGGAAATATCTGGAATTGACATAAAATAATTGTGTCCATAAAAAGGGACCAGGTGGGCTCTGCTCCTGAGGCCTCACAGGCCAGGGGAGCAGCTCTGTGGGGACATGGCTGGAAAACCAGGGTGATCCCAATACAACCAGGGTGATCCCAATGAAACCAGAGTAATCCAAATAAAACCGGGGTGATCCAAATAAAAAGCAGAGCGATCCCAATAAAACCAGAGTGATCCCGATAAAACCAGAGTGTTCCAAATAAAACCAGGGTGAACCCAATAAAACCAGGGTGATCCCAAGTCCCAGCACCCTCACAGAGAGTAGCTTTCACTCCCTCAAACACCCCCAACATGCACAATTCCTCATGAAACATTTGCTTGGAACATTCCCGAAGTTCAGGCTGATTCTGAATTTTCCTCACAATGTCTGAAGCAGACAGGGTTCTTTATTCATCAGTCAGGTGCCCCGCACCTCAAGGCCAGCATTTCCACAGGGTGCCTCTGTTCCAGAGTGCAGGTGGCACTCAGCTGCACGTGACCCTGGCGCTGCAGCTGAGGGGACACTGAGCAGCTCTGGCTCCTGCTCACCTGGGGGCCAGGCAAGGGTCCAGGTGAGCCCTCCAAATAAAGGCACACCTGAAGGGTTCCTGCTTCAGCCAGGGCAAGGCAGGCAGAGAATGGGGCTCCGAGGGAATGGGGAGCCCCAGATCCATGGAGTGCCTTGTTTGGGCAGTGCTGAACACAGGAACAGAGGCTCTGAGGGAATGGGGAGCCCCAGATCCATGGAGTACCTTGTTTGGGCAGTGCTGAACACAGGAACAGAGGCTCTGAGGGAATGGGGAGCCCCAGATCCATGGAGTACCTTGTTTGAGCAGTGCTGAACACAGGAACAGAGGCTCTGAGGGAATGGGGAGCCCCAGATCCATGGAGTACCTTGTTTGAGCAGTGCTGAACACAGGAACAGAGGCTCTGTGGAAAAGCAGAACCAATCCAGGGAATATTTTGTTTGAGCAGTGCTGAACACGAGGAGCTGTGACAAGGCTCCCCAGAAGCAGGAGTTAAATATAGCCCCTGGATTTTCTCACTATCACAATTGGGAGCTGAGCTAAAGACAATCAAATCTCATGCTCGGATGCAGGAGCTGCTGCAGGCAGCTGGAATTGGCCTCCTCCTCTCCTATGGCTCTGCAATCCATCACAAGTGTTGGAACACCATTAGTAAACCATTAGTGACCAGTAACTATTCCTGATAATTAAATCTGGGACAGTTCCTGGGCCTGACTGATCCTGTCTGGCCTCAGGCAGCTTTTTCCTTCTGCATTCCTGAATTCCTCCCTCTGAGGAAAGGAGGCAGCAGAACTTGGCTTGGAAGCAGCATCAGGAGCTGAGGGTTGGCGAGGTCTGGTGCTCATTAGTGAGGGATTAGGAGGCTTTAGGATTTGCTTCCTGGGAGGTCTGCCCAGCACTACAGGCCCTTGGAGCAGTGCAGAGCCTGGCATTGTGAGTTCCAGTTCATGGAAGGAGGAATTCACCTGGAGCAGCCTCTTCTCCACAGTTCTGCCACAGCCTCTGTGCCTGGAACCAAATCCATCCGTCCAAAGTGTAAACTGAGAAAAGGGAGAGCAGCTCAGAGTGAATGAATGGCACTGCTTTGGTGCAGAGCTGATCCTGTGCCCATCCCTCAGGGAAGGCTGGCACTGAGCTTTGCCCTCTCCAGCTGCAGTTCTGCCATGCTGAGCCCTCAGTGACGCCCCTCTCTCTGTGCCACTGCGAGGACACCAAGGCCAGAGACCAGCTGGGGACAGCAATTGGCTCCTCATTAGGGCTGAAACCACAAATTCCACCCCACAGCGTGCCCCAGGAGGTGTCAGGTGCCATTACTGCATTTCCAAAGGGAATGAGCAGAGGCTGCAGTACTCCAGGCAAGGGCACTGGGAGGGGAGAGCCTTCTGCAGCTCCCTGCTGAAGAGTGGCTGCAAAAAGGGATGGTGGGGATGATCTGATCCTGGTCTGGGAAGAAGCTCTGTGATCCCATCCTGCACAGCTGGGCAAGGACCATCCCTCCTGCCATTCCCTGGGAAAGCCCTTCTGGCCCAGCCTGGAGAGCTGCAGCCCTGAGCAGAAGTTCATTAATTTAAATTGCATTATTCCATCGCTGCTCTGCCCAGCCGTGGATCCCTGGTGGTGAGTGTGACAGGGTGGGTGCAGTGGGTGCTGGCCACGCTCAGGGTGAGCAGATTTCCCACCAACATCCCCAAAACAGGCAGAGCTCTGGGCTTTGGGGCTCCTGGCCTTTGGAGCTGCTCCCATTTACCAGAAGGATTCTGGATCCAAAGGGGATCAGTGCACTGAGAGCTTCCAGAACACCCTGAGGGACACAAGAGGGGCACCAGGTTGCTAAACCAGGTTTTCCCAGCCTGGTTCTCCTCTTTCACACCTCCCACACCACCAGCACTGGGCTTTGCCTCTAGCACAAGACATTTCCCAACAGCTGGAAGCCCCAGGGACAATGGGGCAGTTTGAAGTCCTCTCTCCCCTTGCTGTGAGCTTTCCCAACCTTCCCGTTTCCCCTGTTGCTGTTTCTGTGTCCAGTTCCCCATTTTTAGCTCTGTGCCCCTCTGGCTGAGCATGAGCTGAGTCCCAGAGCCCTCTAAACCAGACCTCTGGTTCCTGGGCCCTGGATCCTCCTGACAGCTCCAGCCTGGAGCAGGTGCTGGACTTCCGGATGCTAGACAAGCTCGGAGACCCAAGCATCTCTCACAGCTCCCTGGATTTTGCTTTGGGATTGATTGAGCCAAATTCAGCAGAATCTGGAGGTCTTTGGGCATTTTGAGTGGCAGCAGCTCAGAGCAGATCAGCTCTGTCTAAGCTGCACTAAACTTTGATCTGAGCAACTCCTTGAGGTCTGAGGGCTCCAGTGAAATCCCTGGGAGCTGTGAACTCCTCAGAGCAGGAAATGCTGGACCTCTTCAGTGACCACCCATCAGATCCCATTACCAGGTGGATTTTCACAGGAACGATCCCCCTGAACCCCCAAAATTCCCTTTAGGAAGGGCTGGATTTTCTCCAGCCAGGCCAGCTTTGAGGCAGCAGCATTGTCCTTTATAAGATCAAGGGGAGTTGGGAAAAGCAGAGGAGCTTGCAGGCACACTTGCCATTGTTCAGGAATAGAAGCATCAGATTTGAAAGCTGAATGGAGCTGGGGATGATTGCCGAGAGTTTAATTAGAGCTGTATCAGTTGGTTCGTCTCCCAAGGAAGGCGGAGGTGGCAGGGATGCAGGGAGACGATGTTGGTTGCAGGGAGAGATGTGATCACACGTTCCTCTCCTGGGAGGAGCATGGATTGAGGCAGTTTGGAGCTTGGAGCCTGGATAGCACAGGAAGCTCCTGCTGGAAGCACTGTTCCAGGTGATCCGTGGCCAGTCCAATCCCCACTGCTGGATTCTGGATTCCTATTCCCAGGGGAAGGAGAGCCCCATTCCTGCCCTGGCCATTCCCCTGCTGGTGCCTGTTACTTTGTAAGGAAGGGTTTCCCCACTGTCTCCAGGCTGCCTGAAATCCCTTTTATCCCTGCACACTTTCACAGCCTCGCCCCTGCCTTTCTCAGCTTGCCAGGGAAGACAATACCCTTCCCACTCCTGTGTGCCAGCACGGATTATTTTGGGAATGTGCACCATGGAATGGAGCAGGAAATGATGGACTGCCTGGAGAAAGAGTGACATCTCCTTAAATCCTACAAAATGTTTCATAAGAATTCCCAAATGCTCTGTTCAAACCAGCACAGGCTGATTGTTGTTAATATTCCACAGAGAAACCCCACATTTATCTGTGTGTGTCATTATGGGACTTCTGTAGGAAGTTTTTCCATAGGAAGAGAAGGTGACACAGGTCACCAAAAATCCAGTTTTCAATTTAAAAGTATTAAATTCAGTCTGAACTTTGAGCAGGAGCAGCTGGGGCAGCAGCAGGGGTGACCTGCCCTGAGATGGTTGGATGATGTTTCCCTGGGCTCTCATCCTGAGACTGCTTTGGGCACATTCCCAATCCCCTCCAAATCACAGCTCAAATCCTCAGATTCCCAGAGTAATAATGAGGAAAGGACCCCAGGGGCACTTGGAGCAAGACTCTTCCTTGTAAAGCAACTTTGGTTGGAATAAGGCCCCACATTTCCTGGCCATTGCCTGTTTCCATCAGGTTTGCTTTTCTCCCTTATTTTCCCCCAAAGCTTCAGGATCTGCTGTGAAAAATCAAAGCACTCTGATGCATTTTTTAGCCCAATTTCGAATCTTATGCTAAATTAAAAGTGACTCTGGTGTTGCTGCCTTCCCTCCTGCCTGGCACATTGGAACAATAACCTGGGTCTCGTTAATGTTTGCTTATTCCTAATTTTGTCCCTGGTTTTTAGCGGCTGCTTCACCTTTTGTTCCCTGATTTCCATCACCTCTCCAGCAGATAATCAACCTCCTTGGGAGCTGCCCTCCCTGATGAATCCTTCTCTTCATCACTCCCTGAACCCAAGATCCCAGTCTGGGTTTGTCCCTGGAAGACAAAGCCCAGCTCCAGCAGCTCCTCATCAGGGAGGGGTCTGAGCAAATGTCTCATTTTTAGTTTTGATTTTGTTCTTGTTCTTTCATTACCTTAAGAGCACTTTCCCAGCTTGACACCCTTTAACTTGGCTGCTCAGAATATTCCTGGTATTTAACTTCAGCTCAGAGCAGAGCAGCTTTTTTCCTCTCCTACATCTTCTTTTCCTCCCGGAGCTGCCCTGAGCTGGGACTTGCTGTGACACTGCTCTCCAGGAGCTGCCAGGCAATGCCAGGTGTCCCTTCCTGGGCGGATTTCCAGCCCTTGGCGTTTCAGGGTTGTCACAGGGTCCTTCCCCAGCCTCCTGTTGCCCTGTGGAAGCCATCCTGGATTCCCGTTCCCTGCTCAGCTGCTGGCTCGCGTTCTGCCCTGGAAGGAAATGGCAAAGGCTAAGCAGGGCCACACAGGGCTGGGCTCCTCAGGGCTCTTCCAACCAGGAGCACTCTGGGAACATCTGACAGCTTGTGCTTACATTGATGTTGGATATTCCAGGCTGACAAGATCATGGAATCACAGAATGCTGGGTTGGGTTGGGTTGGAAGAACCCTTAAAGCCCAGGCAGTGCCACCCCTGCCCTGGGCAGGGACACCTCCTCTGGGAGGGAGGACTGGGGGGTTTGGTGAAGCCCCAGGGTGACAGATCAGGGTTGCAGAGTGCAAGCCTCAGGATGGGGAGCACGGAGCAGCTCCCTGGCAGCTCAGCAATCCATCAATCACTTCAATCAATGCATCAATCAGCTCAATCAGCTTCATCCGACACATATGGTCAGGATATAAAAATTTCTAAGCCTGTGTGCAGGAGCTGAGATTCCTGCAAAGTTAAGCAGGGATAAATAACAGCCAAAAAAAAAAAAAAGAAAAAAAGAAAGAGAAATTAAAAACCAAGTAAGTGATAGTCCAGCTTTCTCCATGGTTGAATTCCAGCCTTTTCTCCTGGCCCCAGCCTGTGTCTGAAACATTCATCAGGGCTTGATGATGGTTTGCAGTTTTCATTTGTGCTTTATTTCCCCCAGGAAAGCTCAGCTGTGAGCCCAGCACAGGGCTGCTCAAGGGGCAGGGGGAGGTTTCCAGTTGGGCTCACAAACAGGTGAGAAAGGAAATGTTTTGTTTAAGGTCACCCGTGAAGCAGGGCCAGTGAATCCATGGGGACACAGCTCTGTGGGCTTGGGGGGGATGTGGTTTCATGCTGCAAGGCAAAGCTTTGCCAGGCTCCAGTTCCCTGCCTGCCTGCTGGGAGCTGGAGATGGAGGCTGGAGACCAAATGAACGGGCTGGGTTTGGTCACAAATCTGCTGTGAGTGGGGTCACCCCTTGGAGAGCAGGAGAAATGTCCCCATCAGGGCTGCTCTGCCACGACAGGCCACACTCACTTGGCACTGCAGTCAGGCACTCAGAATTCACCCTCTGAAGGGTTCAGGGAATCCCAGAATCTCCTGACTGGGAGGGACCTTCAGGGATCATCAACTGCAGCTCCTGGCTCTGCACAGAGCCCCCAAAATCCTGCCCTGGCCCTGTCCAAACTCTTCCTGCCCCCCAGCAGCCTTGGGGCCGTGACCCAGGACAGGAACAAACAGGACAGGGCAGGCACAGGGCTGGTCAGTATTCCAAGGAAAGCCAGGGAATTCCTGCACTGTGAGGCTGCCCTGAGCTCACTGAGATTAGCCTGAAGATGCTGCTGGTGGGGCCATCATTCCTCTGCTTGGCAGAGGCAGATTTGGGGCTGAAGGAATGATTTAGGAGCAGATTTATCTGATTTTATCACTCCTCCAGGCTGCTCAGTGCATCCTGAGGTGAAACCCTTCATGTAGGAATATAAATAATTATGGAATTTAACAGAGCTCAGCCAAAAACGAAGGCAAAGAACAAAGAAAAAAAGCATAACTGGAGTGTTTTGTTTCATAACAATTACAGAATTGAAATGATTTATTGCATTTCAACATTCGTGTTCAATTCATTTGATTATTGCTGTGGAAAGGAAACTTGAAACTTCCCATTTCAGCCTTTTCTAAACAGCATTTTGAGTGGGTGTCCAAGATCCTCCCATTCACACATGAAGAAACAAAAAGCAAAGCAGGAAGCTGCAATTTGAAAGTTAAGTGAAATAATTCCTTGCAGACAGCACAAAACATTTCACTTGACCTGAAAGAAATGTTGTTGGAGAGTTTACCTGTGGCATTCACATTCTCTGAACAGAAAGAGATATAATTTTCTCTCTCAAGATTTTTCCTAGAGAAGCACAGAGAGAAGAAAACAATTCTTATCTCTACTTGCTGCTCCTGTTCTTTTTGTACATGTAGAATGTGCTAAGAAAATTGTTCACCTGAAGTGATTTATCAATTAGATTCTGCTGAAGATTGTTTTGTTTCCTTGGCCAATTCGGTCAAAGCTGTGTCCTGACTTCTGGAGACAGTCACAAGATTTTCTTTAGTATGTAATATAGTACAGTACAGTACAGGATAGTTATAATATGGTATTAATATGATATAGTTTAATAAAACAACTGTTCAGCATTCTGAATCAATACAGTCAGATGCCAATCACTGGGGGGTCGCCTGATTCTACTGTATTTATCCTGCCAGGAATGCAAAGAGAAAGGAAAAATGAGAAAAGAACCTTTTTTTCCCTCCATTTGGGTGGTTTTCAGTGACCTGAACCAGGAGTTATTTCTGCAGCTCTGACCACAGAATTCCAGATGTCTCCTGGCCTCAGTCTCAGGATTCACTCCCAGTCCCAGGTTCCTGCTTTGGATGGAAGAGTGATCCCTACCCCAGCCCAGTGCTGAGCAGGCCTGAGTGAATCCTGCTGCCGGGTGGGAATGGTGGGATCCCTCCCAAAGGCAGCAGGGACTCCTCTCACCAGAAACAGAGATCCTTGGGACTGGATTTGTTGTTCTGTTATTGCCCAGCTCCTGCAATCCCAGCTCCTCTTGGAAAGGCATCCCTGCCCTTTCCTGCAGCCCCAGGAGGGCCTGGAGAGGGTTTTCCCACAGGGAATCAGCTCCTGTCCTGGGCACTGCTCAGGACCCAGCTCCTGTCCCTTCCAGCTGGGCTGGGCCAGGGAAGGCTTCACTCTGCTCCCTGCACTGCCTCTGAGATGGAGCAGGGAACAAAGGCTCCCAGAGCACCTGGAGCTGGGCTGGAGCAGGGAACAAAGGCTCCCAGAGCACCTGGAGCTGGGCTGGAGCAGGGAACAAAGGCTCCCAGAGCACCTGGAGCTGGGGCAGGTCAGGCAGCAGAGCCAGGTTGCTGCTTTGCTCCCATCCCTTGGCCCAGCAAATCCCCCGAGGGGCAGCCAGGGGAGCTCAGAGGAGTTCTGAGCCCTGGGAGATCAGGGAATGGTTTGGGCTGGAAAAGGACTGTGGGACCTGAGTCCAGGTGTTAAACTGGGTTGGAGTGCTCTGGTGATCTCAGCAGGGCAGGAGGGGAGGGCAGGGGCTGTCCCAGCACAGCCCAGAGCGGGTGATGCTCCTGGAATCCCACTGGGATTTGTCCCTGGAGCTGGAATTCCCTGAGCCCCCACAGTGCCTTGGATGTCACATGGCCACAGAAGGTTCTGGGCTCGACCAGGCTGGGCCATTGGTTCCAGCCCCTCTGGTTCCCTGGCTGCAGCCCCCACAAGGAGCCAGGGTGTCTCCAGCTGTGGGCAGGGGCAGAGCTGAGGCTGCTCTGCAGGCTCTGTTTGATGGACTCCTGGAGCAGTAGCCCCTGGGCAATGCCCCAGCCCTGGAGCTGGGCTGGGCAGACCTCTCACAGCTCTGGATGTGCTGCCTGCTCTGAAATGATCCAGCTGAACCATTGCAGCATCACAGGGCTGCGCATTTATCTCCTTAAACACGCGGCAAAAACCTCCATAACTCACAGAACTCATCCGTTTTGGCAACAGAAAAAAGGCTCTGCAGCAGGAGAAGGAGAGAGAAAATCACTCAGAAATTATTGCAGCAATGTGGCTCTTTAGAGGAGTTGACAATAATATGGGTTTGATTATTTCTGAAGGAGCTTAACTGACCTTTACAGCCAGATTCCACTAAAAATGAATAATTTTCCATTTAAAAACATATTTTTCCCGGCAGTGAGTAGGAAATGTAACCAGATAACTTTGTATCCCTAAAAAAAAAGTGTTATCCATATAATCTTTGGGACGAATTAAAGAAAGGAACCAATCTCTTGGCAGCAGTGAAATTTCAAAGCCTCATTTTCCTGTGATGCTTTAAAATAGAGACATTCCATTCCTGGGCTGTAGCAACCTTGCTTGGTCCCTGCTCCAGCTCAGGAGCTTCTGAAGGGCTCTGGGAAATAACGATCCTGTTCTGGCCTGGCCACATCAATCAGACTGCAGACAGAGGGGCTGGGGAGGAGCTCAGAGCCCGAGCCCTGGCAGAGGAGCCTCCCAGGTGATGCCTTGGCCACGTCCTGCAGCTTCTCCCTCCTCCCTCCGTGTCCTGGGGCCAGAGCTGCCTGGGGGATGCTCTGGGAAGGAGGATTTCCCCCAGGGCAAAGGAAATCCCCCTGTGCTCTGGGAGCCTCAGGGCTGCTGGGAGTGGCAGCAGGGACCTGCAGGGACAAGTGCTCTGGGTCAGAACAGCCCAGGTGAGCCCAGGCTGAACCCCAGGTGAGCACAGGCTGAGCCAAGGTGAGCCCAGGCTGAGCTCAGATGAACACAGGTGAGCCCAGGCTGAGCTCAGGTGAGCTCAGGTAGATCTAGGCTGAGCTCAGGTGAGCTCAGGTGAGCCCAAGTGAGCAGAGCTTGGCCTCAGCACTCCTGAGCTCCCATGGAAAGAGTTCAGCAGCAGAGAAAGTCACATTAAAACAAAACATGGAAAGCAGGAAAATTGCCCCCATTCCCATGAAATGTGTATTCCCTGCTGCTTCAGGAGTAAGGAATTCAGATTTTACAGGCTTTGTTTATTGATATCTGTTAATATATGAGATGTGAGGAGGATTAGAAACTGGGAAGGAATTCCTGGCTGTGAGGGTGGGGAGGCCCCATCCCTGGAAGGGCTCAGGGTTGGACAGGCTTTGGAGCAGCCTGGGACAGTGGGAGGTGTCCCTGCCATGGCAGGGGGTGGCACTGGATGGGTTTTTTGGTCCCTTCCAACTTAAACCCATTCTGGGATTCTGTGATTTTATTCCAGTTTGACCAGTACCAAAGAATAATTTTTTAACCAGGGGTGTATCAGCCAACAGTGCTGTTCTCCATGGATTCCAGGGAAACTGATTTCTCCACTTTCTCTGGCACAAGGGCGGCGGGAACTGATCTGCTGAAATCCCCCACGGCTGATCCTGACCCACAGGGGCAGAGACAAACATGGATGAGATCTGTCACCCTGGCCTTGGGCACTGCCAGGGATCCAGGGGCAGCCCCAGCTGCTCTGGGCACCCTGTGCCAGGGCCTCACCACCCTCACAGGGAACAATTCCCAATTCCCAATATCCCATCCATGCCTGCCCTCTGGCAGTGGGAGCCATTCCCTGGGTCCTGTCCCTTGTCCCCAGTCCCTCTGCAGCTCTCCTGGAGCCCCTTTGGGCCCTGCAAGGGGCTCTGAGCTCTCCCTGGAGCTTCTCTTCTCCAGGTGAGCCCCCCCAGCTCTCCCAGCCTGGCTCAGAGGGGCTCCAGCCCTGGAGCAGCTCCAAGTCCTTCCTGTCCCTCCCTAGTGCTGGAAGCAGTTGCAGGAAATCTGGGAGAAGGTTTTGAATCAGGGGCTGCGTAGGAGCAATGCAGGGCCAGGTTTAGGAGCAGTGGCCTTGGAATGTCACATTGCAGAGCTCCAGCTGGATCTGGGCTCTGAGGAGCTCCTGCCTGGTGACTCAGAGTAGAGATAAGGTGTCAGTGTTTTCTCTTCCTGCTGCAATAACTGAGTTTAGTTCTATTCTCCCCAGTTCAGAGCAGCAAATTGCTTTTAGGCCTTTCATGTTCTAATCCTATGCTCCATCCATGGAGTTACTGGAAAAACCTTGAAGAGGAAACATCTCTAGGGCTGCTCTGCCCGGGGTTCCTCCTCATCACTCGCACAATTTTGGCCTCTCAGCCGTTTGTTCTGGGCCTGCTTTTACAGAGTCCAGCCAGGCACAAAACCCTGCAAGCCAGAACAGCTCAGCTCCACTTGGAATTTTCCTCACACAAAGAATTTAATCAGTAATCCAAGGAATGAAAAACTCCAGTGAGGGCAGAACTGAACACGGATCAAGCAAAAGCTGTAAAAAAACTTTACATGGGCAGACTGCAGGGAGAGAAGAGAAAACTTCACTTTGGGACTATTGATAAGTTCTGGTGTTCTGCTGACACCCTGAGATCTCCCCAGCCTGGGAATGGTCTCACTCCAAGCTGCAGCTCCGGGCATTGTTTGGCTTTGTCTGCTGCTGTTTCAGCCTCGTTAGCGAGAGCTGAGCGCTTTCCAGGATGGGCAGGGACTCGGAGCCACCATCTGGCTCCCGTTCAGAGCTCCTGGCCCTAGGACAGGCTTTGCCCATCCCTGCCCTTTAAAGGGATTTTGGTTTGCCAGAGGATGGAGGAATGGTTGTGCTGGAGCCACTTCCAGGTTTTTGTTGGACTGGGATGGGGTGAAAGCTTCCTCTGCACCTTTGGCTGCAGGTTTGGCATCCCCAGTGCTGGCACATCTCTGGGTTCAAATGCTGGGGAGTTTGGTGGCCTCTGCCAGTCTCGGGCAGCCCTGAGGGGGCTGGAGGCTCATCCGTCATGCAGTCCATGCCCAGGTGAGCTCTGGGTGAGCAGAGAGTGCTCCCGGTGCCCCCTGCCCTCCCTGGCACCCCGGGAGCAGACTGATCATGGCCAGTGCTCGTGCTGCATCTTTTCCTGAAGGGGAAAACTGCTGAGCTGGAAAAGCTCCATGCAAACACTCCCCAGGGTCCTCAGTGGCCTCTCTGCCATGGTATTCCTGTCCTTGTCCCTTCGGCACCTTGGCTCTCCTGCTGCCCCTTCACTGCTGCCTCACCTGAGGCTGCTCCTTCCAGTGCTGCCGCCTCCCAAACAGCTTTTTTAGGGTTGAAACTGTCCCAGAGGGTGAAACCCCCACCTGAGGCCCCGGGCAGCTGGGATCAGCCGTCGGGACAGCTCCCATGAAACCAGGACAGCTCTCATGAAACCAGGACAGCTCCCAGCAAAGCACAGCTCCCTTGTCCCCAAGCCCAGCTCAGCCTTGGCTGCTCCCCAGCTCCCGAGCAGCTGGGATACAATTAATGGCAGTTGGGATACAATTAATGGCACTGGGAATACAATTAATGGCAGTTGGGATACAATTAATGGCAATTGGGATACAATTAATGGCAGCTCCAGCACGGGGCTCAGAACAGCCTGACTGAGCTCATATTTAACATTCCAAGTCTCCTCTGCTTCTCTGCAGAGACGAGACTGAGCTGATTCTTTTCCTTTTGTCTGGAATGGATCAATCTGGATCTTCAGGGCTGATTTATGCCTCATGTTCCTTTCTGAAAGAGCTCGTCTTCCCCAAGGCAATTGGAAAATCTCAGTGAGAGGGAATGGGGAGGGCGGAGGCTGCTTTTCCTGAGCTGCCAACCGAGATTTCCATCAGGGGTTGATCCTTTCCACCCCTGAGTTCACAAGGGATGGGATTCACCTCAGGGACTGAGTGTATCCACACGAGTGAGTTGTCCCGAGCTCCTGGTGGTCCCTGGGTTCAGGCACTGGATGACAGAACATGATCCAGTCATGGTAAAACAGGTGTGGTTTTTAGGAATCCTGTGTGTGCATCTCCTGGGAATTTATTGTGCTGTCCCCCACTCCTGAACCTGGATGAGGAGAAATGAAACTTCCCCTTTCTGCTTTTGTATTTCCTTGTGGAAACTTGTTGGGAAGAGACAGGAGCAGCCCCAAAGAGAACAGTGTGTGTTGGCCAAGGACCAGGTGGGAGGGACATCATCCCTGGAAGTGTCCCAGGGCAGGGGGATTGGAGCAGCCTGGGACAGTGGGAAGTGTCCCTGCCCATGGCAGGGGTGGCACTGGGTGGGCTTTAGGGCCACTTCCCACCCAAACCATTCCAGGATTCCGTGATCTGGCTGTCAGCCGTGTCCCAAAAGCTAGAGGACACCCAGAGGGATGTTGGGAATCAGGGGTGACACTGACCATTCCCGAGAGGATGCTCAGCCCAGCAGTCCAGCCAGGCCTGTGCCTCCCTGGAGTCCATTGCATCTGGGTGTTTCAATCTCCAGCACATCCCAAACACCCGCAGTGTTTTGTTGAGGGTGGGATGGCTCTGAGCTGTGCTCAGGGACAGGGACATGTAGGGGGTGCTGCAGTACCAGTGATGAATCCCAGTTAACCCACTGGAACACTGGAACTGAGGGTCTGGATTCCAGCCCAGCCAGGGCAGGATGATGCCATTTCTCTTGGAATCTCTATCCCTGCCAAGAGAACATGGTGGGAAGTTGGGAATATCTTTTTGATGTGATTGGTCTGCAAGTTTTCATTGGGTTTTTCCCCGCCTGTTCTGAACACCTTTGCTCTGATGGACATTTGAAAGTTTTGTTGTTGTTGGGGTTTTTTTGAGGGTTTTCTCTCTGTTATGGTTTATTCACTGAAATATCAATTCCTCTTAAAAATTTTATCAGCTTTTTTGGCCCTAGCTCACCATTTTCCAGCCAAGAAGTGGCTTTTCTGCCCCAGAAAAAAACCTTTTGCTCAGATGCAACTCACATTTTGTGAACTTGTCTTTTCTCCTGAAAAACCCTCGGCTGCATCCAAACAAAAATTCCTTTTGATGGATAATCTTAGTCAGTCCTATTGGGAACATCAAACTTGCAGTGTCTAAACTCTTCTGGCAGCTTTTCGGGGTTTTTTTGGGAAGGGGTGGATTTTTGGAAACACCATTTCTCCTTCTTCCAGCCTGAGTGAGAGCATGGTGGAGGCACAGCTGGAGCAGGCAGAGCATTTCCTCTGCTTGTCAGGCACCAAAATAGGAATTTCTGTCTCTTCAAAAGCTTTTAGGGACTGCAGCTCTGGAAAAGCTGTGAATTCCCATCTGGCTTTCTCCACTTGTCCCTCCCAGAGTGAAAAGTGTCCCTATTCCCAATTTATAGATAAAGGAATTGGGAAATGGGGGAATTAAAGTCAAAGCAGTGGTGGACACGAGGCACCCCCAGATCCAGGCCCTGCTTTATCTCATGCTTTCCCTGGGGGATGGATCTCAATGATCTTTAGGTCCCTTTTAGGGATCCTTTCCAGATTCCCTGGGCATGGCCTCTGGCCCCCTCTGGTTCCCTGCCAGCCCTGTGGCTGCACTCTGGGGTCAGAGCCATGAGCTGCCTGCTGTGACCAGGCTGCGACCCCAGACTAAGGATGTGCCATGACCTGAGAAAGAGGGAAGAGCTCCAGGAGCTCTGTTCCTGCCCCGTGCGACTCCCCAAGGAGCTCTGACTGGAGAGACTTTTGGGTTTAATGACATTTTAAGGTTTCCTTTGTCTTTTGCTCCCAGCTTTACCAGAGCTTTGGTCTGGAGCTGCCAGATTTCAACTTCTGCTTTGTTTAATGCTCCCTGAGACTTTCCCAGGGCTGAGGTTTGATATTGCCACATCCCTTAGGAAACAGTGGGAGCCTTTGGGGCTGGGAGCTGGCTGAGACCTGGCCTGGGCTTTCTGCTGCTTTTTGCCTTCCTTGCTACAAAGGTCTTTGTTCTTCTGTTTCCCCTCACTCTGAGCCTTTCCCAAGGCCTCTCTGTCCCCGAGCTTTGTCTGACCCTAAGATGCAAAGCCCCAGAAATGAAAGGAAATGTTCCAAGCCTCAAGCTGGGGCTCTGCTGCCCCCGGCTTTGAGTCCAGCCTGGAAGGCAGAGGATGAAGCCAAACCCAAGGAGAGTCAGCCCAGCCTAGAAGGGGAGGGCTCGTGCCTCCCTCTTTAACAGGAGCCGTTCATTAGCAGGGTCATTAGCCAGTCCCTAATTGTTTGATTACCCCGAGCTGGCTGCGCTAAGGACGCAGAGCAGGAGGAAATCGGCCCGCGGGGCTCTGGAGCAGAGCCAGCGCCGCCCGGTTTGTTATTCGTGTTGAGCTTAGTGCGAGCTTTGGGAGCAGCCAGGTGGGAAACGTCGGATGCAGAAGCAGGGCTGGATCGAGCAGCATGGAATTCACGTGTCCGTGGCAGAAAATGGAATAACACGGGACAGGATAATTGGGAATAAGTGGTAATAGCGGAGGATGGAAGGAAGAGCTGATCCGTTCTTCCTCCCCTCTTTCGGAGTGTTGTTCCAGGTGGGATTGTCCTCCAGGCGGGCTCGGATCAGGAATCAGAGAGGCACAGGGACCTGTTCCAGGTGGGATTCTCCTCCGGGTGGGATGTCTCCAGGGGGGCACTGCAGCTCTGGTTAGGAATCCTGTGCTGTTGCTGGGATTTGAATCCCTTCTTTGGGAAACTCCCTGTCCTGCCAGAGCAGCCCTGTCTGAGCATTCAGCTCTGCTCATCCTGGGTTCCTGGCTATTCCCTCCATCCCTTCCATTTTCCAGCCCTGGGATGGTCCAGAACCAGCAGAGCTCCAGTCCAGCCCCTGCCCAGATGGTCCTGGGTGAGGAGAGCTGGCCTGGCTAATTCCAGGTGATGGCTATCAGACATCAGAAATAAAATAAATCCAATCAAAAATCAGATTTTCAATCAGGCTGGATCACCAGGAGCCATGAGCACACCCACTCTGTCATGGTGTCTGGAGCAATAAACCTCAGACTCTCCCAAAGTGAGCAGACCACGTTAATTCGATGTGGACAGGACCATTGTGAGGGGTCAGCTGGGTGTTAACAGCAAAATCAGGGTTTTATTCTGCTGCTCTACACGGGCTCCATTATCCCTTCATACAGGAACTGAGTTTAATCACATCTGGCAGACCTGCTGCCTGTAATGTGTCCCAATACCCCATTACATTTTCAATTTACATGTATTACCTTTCCCTGGAAAAGTTCCCTGCACTTCTGTCCGCGCAATTAAATGGCCATTATGAAAACAGAGCAGGACGTTTCCGTGATCCGCGTGTTTGATCTCACCCTGGGAGGCAATTAGCGCTAATGAGTCCTGAATCCAGAGTCTACCTCTGATCTGAGTCAAAAGTAGAGCAGCTGAAAGGCCTCAAGCGGGATGGCAATTCCAGAGGGGGATTCCCTTCCCACAGAAGTGATAATGGAGAACAGAGGAGCTGGGCAGGGCAGGGCCAAATCCCGTCCTTTAGACCAGAACGTGTCTGCAGGGACTGCCGGGCAGGAAGGAGCAGCATCCCAGACCAAGGCTGGCTTAGGCCGAGCCTAAACACAAACACACACTCGGGAGGCAGTGACGGGGCTGAGATAAGTAATTAAAGCAGGAGGTGTTTGAAGGCTCAGCAGAAGGAGGGGGAACATGCTCCAGAGCAGGTTTAGGAGGAGATGAGAGTTTGATGCCCGTAATATCCATTGATCTGGGCATTTCCAGCCCTGCCAGAGAAGGGAAAGAGGAGAGAGCCATTGATCACACGGAGTCGTTAATCACAGTCATTAATGACAGTCATTAATCACCCGGAGCTGTGCCCCAGGGCCCCTCAATCCCCTCCCTCTGCAGGAACACCCACCCTGCCTGGACGATGGACGTTCCAGGGTGTGTTTGACAGGCAGGAGCAGCAGCCTCTGGGATTTATTCACAGCTGAGGCATTCCCAGCCTGGAGCTCAGGAAAAGGGCAGTGATCCAAGAGGACCAGAGCACCCAGAGGGAGCTGCAGGGAAAGCCCAGCCCCAGGAGAGGGGTGAGCAGGAGGAGGGTGCTGAGCAGGGAGAGGGAGGGAAAATGCAGGAGCTGGGGCAGGTCCACGGGGCTGAAACCAGGAATGTGCCCAGCACATCCCGTGTGGGAGCTGCTGCCCTGGAAATGGGCACCGAGGTGCTGGGCACGGACACGGACAGGGGATCTGAAGGGCAGGAGCCTTCCCTGCCAGCTGCAAGGCAGCCATGAGAAATTCCAGCTGTTACAGGGATGTGCAACAACAGGACAAGACGTGTTTGTTTTAACTGAGGGAAGGAGGATTTGGATTGTATTGAAGGGAAAAGATTTTCCTGTCAGGGGAGTGAGGCCCTAGCACAGAGCAGCTGTGGCTGCCCCATCCCTGGGAGGGTCCCAGGCCAGGTTGGATGGGGTTTGGAGCACCCTGGCACAGTGGAAGGTGTCCCTGATCATTGCAGAGGGTGGGAACTGGAAGGTCTTCAAGTTCCCTTTCCACCCAAAGCATTCCCTGATTCCTGGTCTGTGACCCCTGTGAGGAAGGTTCTGCTCAGGACCCTTGCATTGATTTAACAGATGAAAATATTCCCACATTTTTAATAAATAAACACATCAGTCCCACTGCATCTGCAGCTTTTATAAACTTTGCAGTTCCTGAACACGTTGGGACCCCAGGGCCAGGGGCAATAAAGGCCTTGTTTGATGCAAATACGGGCAGCAAGGAGAGCAGCAATGATGAGGAAGAAAAATCAAAGGAATGGGTGAATATTCCACAGTGCAACATTGCCCTGAGCTTCCTGCAGGATCTGGTGGGATTTAGGGTTTGGGAGAACAAGAAATGAGAGACAGAACGTGGCTGTGCCTGGAGTTTTATTTCCAAATGCAGGAATTGGAGCCCAGAGCTGTAGGAGCCCAGAGCTGTAGAAGCCCAGAGAAGCTGGCTTGGGGTGTCAGGTCCTCAAGGAGCAGGAGAGGTGGATATGGAGTAAGGACATCTTCCAGGACTGGTTTTGAGGGAGCTCACTGGCTTTTTAACAATTCCTCCAGGAAACCCTGAGATCTATTCTTAATGTAAAACCCCCAAATTTGGCTTTGGAAGTATTTGAAATGGAATTAGGATTTGTTTAACCAGAGGGAAGTTCAAAGGTGACAGAAGGAGTTGAGATGGAGCAGAACTTCACGGAGCAGTAACAGCAAATTCAGAACAAGGAAAATGAGCAGATAAAAGGGGGATATGCTGGGGATACCAAGGGGATGCTGGAGGGAGTGAACTCCCTCTTCACCTACAAACAGCACCCACTGCCCTCCTCTCAGGACAGGTTCCTGCCCCCTCTCCAGCCTTTCAGGGCCTCCCTCACAGGTGGCTGCAGCAATGTAAGGGTTCAGCACTTCTGGGGCTGCAGACAAAAGGTGAAGGCAGCACAGGGAGAAATTTCCTGGCACAGTGGAAATCATCCCCCCTTCCCTTTCTGTGGGGGGTGAGGGAATTCTTCTGGAAGCAAGAAAAAGCAAAGGGATGATAACAGACCAAGAGCCTTGGAGTCAAAGGTGTGCAGCTCCCTCCAGTACAGACCTGGATCATGGAATCCCAGACTGGGTTGGGATGGAAGAGATCTCAGAGCCATCCCTGCCATGGCAGGGACACCTTCCACTGTCCCAGGCTGCTCCAGCCCCAGTGTCCCACCTGGCCTTGGGCACTGCCAGGGATCCAGGGGCAGCCCCAGCTGCTCTGGGCACCCTGTGCCAGGGCCTGCCCACCCTCCCAGGGAACAATTCCCAATTCCCAATATCCCATCCATCCCTGCCCTCTGGCAGTGGGAGCCATTCTCTGTCCCTCCATCCTTGCACACATCCCCTCCCTGTTCCCTGCAGGCTCCCTTTGGGCAGCCCCAGGGCCCTGTCCCCAACCCCCATCACTCCCAGGAGGTTTCCAGAAAAGAATTTTTGTGAGCTGCTCCTTACTCACACCACGAATTCTGTGCAGGCAAAATCAGAGCCCTCCCAACCCCTGCTGTCCTAAAATCCTTCCCCTGTCCCCTGTGGAATCACTTGTCAGCCACCACTGCCCAGCAGAGCCATCAGTGCCTCGGAGCAGCTTCTGTGCAGCTGTTGGGGTGAAGCCTTCCCACGCTCCCACCCTCCTGTGTTTGTACCAGGCACAGCTGGCTCCGAGGCTCCCTCGATCCCAGAATAACAAGCAGCTGTGTTAGGAAAATTTATCCACAAACTCCAGAGGTTTATGTCCAAAAAGGAGACAGAGGAGTACTTTCTTACTTTATTCAAGTAAAGGAAGAGGCCATAGGGCATTCCCCTGGGATCTCTCAAATTTTTGGAGGATGCAGCCTCCTTTTTATCCCAATTTCCCAGCCACATTTCCCTTTTCTCTTTCCCTTTGGCTGAGGTACTTGAGAGATACAGACTTCCTGGAACCCCTGATACCAAAGGTTCCCCTCTAATGTATAACTCGCCCTTTTAATTTTAAATTCTTACGGAATTTAGGGGTTTTTCTTCCCCAATGTTTCTTTCATCTTTCAATGTCTAATTTAATTTTTCAGCAAACCTAAAGTTTATTTGTAAGAACAAATATCTTTTTCCGTTCGCCAACCACTGGAATCCTTCCCGTTGTTTCTTTTATCTCCCAGTGCGAGTTTTATCCAGCAGCAGACCCACGGCTTGTTTGTACAGACAAACCCGCCGTTCCTCGCAGCTGGAATACAGCAGGCCCAGCTCCCAGCCCCGAGCTGCTGTTCCAGGAGAGCTCAGGGGCTCAGCACACCCTGTGAGCCCCAGGTGCTCCGCTACCGATCCCGGCCTCTGCTCCATCATTCCCCCCGGGCACAGAGCAGTGAGATTCTCCCTCAAAGCAGCAGAGCCCGACAGCAGGCACAGAGTGTCTGGGAGAAGGTCTCTCCTTTGCTGTGCAGGCAGCAAACAAAGCCGGGAGCCTTTCCTGCTTGTTTAAAGACCAAAGTGCTGGATTTGTCTGGGAAATGGTGGCGCTGATTTCCATCGTGTCCCTGGATTGTTCCCACTGAGGGGACATCAGGGGCAGGGAGGGCAGCTCCTCTTCTGGGCTGGCTCTCTGCCTGCTCCCAGGTTTCACATCAGGAATTCCACAGGCAGGGAAACTGAGGCCCAGGAGAGCAGAGGGTGAGGTCCTTGCCCACCAGGAACAACTCATCCTGAGCCACCCCTGGAACGGCTTGGAACAGGCAGGGAGGAGCTGGGGACAGTGGGAATGACCAATGGGGGACATGCAGGGACATTGGCTGGGAATGTGCAGCTCCAGCCTGGAATAATGGGAAGGAAGTGGCGGAAGGAAGGAAGGAAGTGTCGGAAGGAAGTGTCGGAGGGAAGGAGGGAAGGAGGGAGGGAGGGAGGGAGGGAGGGAAGGAAGGAAGTGTCGGAAGGAAGTGTCGGAAGGAAGTGTCGGAAGGAAGGAAGGAAGTGTCGGAAGGAAGGAAGGAAGTGTCGGAAGGAAGGAAGGAAGGAAGGAAGTGTCGGAAGGAAGGAAGGAAGTGTCGGAAGGAAGGAAGGAAGGAAGGAAGTGTCGGAAGGAAGTGTCGGAAGGAAGTGTCGGAAGGAAGGAAGGAAGGAAGGAAGTGTCGGAAGGAAGGAAGGAAGGAAGGAAGGAAGGAAGGAAGGAAGGAAGGAAGGAAGGAAGGAAGGAAGGAGGGAGGGAGGGAGGGAGGGAGGGAGGGAGGGAGGGAGGGAGGGAGGAAGGAAGGAGCAGAATGAATTATTTTTGGAGCAATTTTTTCAGTTCCAACATTCCCTCCAGCAAAAGGAAAGGCAGCCCTGGAGCTCAGGGAGTCAGGGAATGCTTTCATCTCTGGAAAGTTAACTCAAATTATTCCAGCTGCCACAGCCTCCTAGTTCCACTGATGGATACAGGTCTGAAGTCTAGCCTGGAAGGGATATTTCAGTCCAAATTCCAGTGGAATGAGGAGCAGAGATCCTGGGATCCCTCCCCACCCTTGAGCTGCCAGGCTCAGTCTTTCTTTCCCAAAACTGAGGTTCCTTTTTCCCCCACCCGTGAAAACATTTAAAAGGAAGCAGAATTTCCTGTGCAACCTTTTCCTGATGAAAACATTCCCACTGAAATCTGGGACAGCAGAGGTTTCCTGTCTCACCTGGCAGAGGAGGAGGTTCCGAACCCCTCAGACCAAGCCTCTGCAATTTGGTTTTTGCAGCACTTTCCCCACTGTCAGATATCAAGAATCCCTCACTGTCCACTGAAGTGTCAAATCCCCTTTTCCTGAAAAATCACCCAAAATGACATTTTAAGGCCACGGGCTTTGCTGGGAGCCCTGTGAGTTCTCCCTGAGTTCTTTCTCACTGAGCTTGGCTCAAGAGAATTTGGCTTCCTCCCACCAGAACCACCAGCAAGGCTTTTATTGTCCCAAAAGGGGAGGTGGCAACAGGAGGAGCCATGGAAGCACCATCCTCTCTTCCAGGCGTGAGCTCCTCGGGCTATTCACCACCTGGGTGGGAGGAGAACCCCCCAGCTCCAGGTCACTGAGCTGGGCAGAACCCCTGGGAGATAAGTGGGATGTGAAGAGGATCAATCCTAAAAGCCCTGGAATTCTGTCTCCTGACAGTGATTATTGCAAACCTCTCCAGCCAGGGTTTGCTGTGATAGTGGAAGTGTGCAGTGGGGTTCTTTGGGGTTGATAACGGTTAAAGTATCCCCTACTCCCTGTCTGGCTTTTTGCCATCAGCAGGAGGCTGAGCACTCCGGATCAGGTGAATTTCCCCTTCTTTTAGGGAAGGAATAATTCCCTGTGTGCCAGATCTGCAGGAGAGGAGCCTGATTGGAAGGGAAATCAGGAAACAAAAGATGTTATGGAATCCCGGGTTGGGTTGGGTTGGGTTGGGTTGGGAGAGACCTCAAAGCCTGTCCAGTTCCACCCCTGTCATGGCAGGGACACCTTCCACTGTCCCAGGTGGCTCCAAGCCCCATCCAACCTGGCCTTGGACACTGCCAGGGATCCAGGGGCAGCCCCAGCTGCTCTGGGCACCCTGTGCCAGGGCCGCCCCACCCTCACAGGGAACAATTCCCAATTCCCAGTATCCCATCCATCCCTGCCCTCTGGCAGTGGGAGCCATTCCCTGGGTCCTGTCCCTCCATGCCTTGTCCCCAGTCCCTCTCCAGCTCTCCTGGAGCCCCTTCAGGCCCTGCCAGGGGCTCTGAGCTCTCCCTGGAGCTTCTCCTCTCCAGGTGAGCACTCCCAGCTCTCCTGGGCTCCCAGGTCTGATGTCAGCTTTTGGCTCTGTGTCCTGTTCCTGTTGCCAGGGGATATTGAGCAGAAATTGCAAACATCCCAGAGATCACCAGGGTGGGTGGGTTTTGCCTCAGAACCCCTGGGGATGTGCCCCAGGGCTGCATGGAGGGAGCTGCAGCTGGAAGAGTGCTGGGGAATGTCCCAGGCAGGAGAGGCTGCTGCTCCCCAGGCACAGGCTCGGCTGCTCCTCGGGAGCAGCTCCGTCTCCCTGGCAATGCTCTTTGGGAAATGCGAGGTGCTGTGAGCAGGGATGTCTCCCAGGCAATGCCCTTTGGAGGGAGAAGCTTGGGAACAGAGCAGTTCAGAGCATGGGGGGATGGCAGCGCTCACCCTGGGCACCAGGACAGCAGCAGGGTCACCCCTGAGCCTCCCCAGCCCCGCTCTGCTCCTGCAGGGCCTGTGGAAAGCAGTGAGCAGGAAAAGCCCGACCTGGAGATCCTGAGTGTCCCTGGCACCTGTGGGAAAGCCAGAGCCACGGACGGGAGGTGTCGATCCACTGGAAATGGGAGCCAGGGGGAGCAGAGCACAAAGCAGGGAGGGCATTCCCAGGAGGGGAAGGTTCCCTGTCCGTGGCAGGGGGTGGGAATGAGATGGTCCTGAAGGTCCCTTCCCACCAAAGGCATTCCATGAATCTGTGACTCCATTCTGAGCTTCCACTGCTCCCCAGCACTGCCCAGGCCACCCCTGTGCCACATCCATAGGGCTTTAAATCCCTGCAGGGATGGGCTCTCCAAACCTCCCTGAGCAGTGCCAAGGCCTGAGCACCCTTTGCATGGGGAAATTCCTGCTGCTGTCCACCCTGAGCCTCCCCTGGCCCAGCCTGAGGCCGTTCCCTCTCCTCCTGTCCCTGTTCCTGGGAGCAGAGCCCAAACCCCCCGGCTGTCCCCTCCTGGCAGGAGCTGTGCAGAGCCACAAGGGTCCCCCTGAGCCTCCTTTGCTCCAGGCTGAGCCCCTTCCCAGCTCCCTCAGCCCCTCCTGGGGCTCCAGCCCCCTCCCAGCTCCGTTCCCTGCCCTGGACACGCTCCAGCCCCTCCAGGTTTTGTTTGCCATGAGGGGCTCAAAGGGAGCCCAGGATCTGAGGTGGGGCCTCACCCCACTCATTGAACTTTGCCTCTTTTCCTTCCTCAGCACCACTGAAATTCCTGAGAAACCTCTTCCTGCAGAGATGCAGAGCTGGAAATGAAAGATTTGGTCCTGCTGGTCATTCAAGTGCTCAGCAGGAATCCTAGAGCCCCTGTTCCCCCATGGATTCCCTTGGAATGATCCTCAGTCTCTGGTTTTGGTACTTTGCTTTGCCCTAACCCAAAATTCAGGTGGAATTTGGGCTGCCTGGAATGGCCTTTTCATCCTGAAAGAATTTCTAAATAATTTTCCTGTTTGGAATTCAAAGAAAGATGTCAAAATATCAAAATTTTTTTTTTTTTTTTGTCACTGAGGAAGGAAAACTTGAACAAGTCAAAACATTGGGTCTTCAAGCTGTTTATTTCCATTTGACCTTTAAAACCCATTTGTGGTGTAAACTCAGTGACATCCCTGAGCTCCGAGTTATTCCAAACAAAAACCATTTTGTTGGAAATGACAAAATGGGCTTTCAGCAATTTCTCAACATTTTTCTTCCTCCAGCAGGAGATTCATCAAATTGATCCTTTCCCTGGGGTATTTTTGGCTTCAACAAATTGACATTGCCTGGAAAAGGGAGATTTTGTTAGTGGGAAATCTGCACCAGGAGTTTTAGGAACAGCCGCACTGGGCAGGAGAATGGAAAGGGCAGGGATGGAGGGCTTGGGAGTGTGGCCTCTGCCATGGTCCCTCCATGGGGCTGGGGGATGCCAACCCGATGTTATCCCTTCTCAGCAGGTCCCCGATGGCCCTCCCTGGCTGCTGGGGGGTCCCCCCAGTGCCCCCTGCCCCGATCCCTGTGCTGGAACAAAGCCCTGCTGCCACATCCCCTGCTCAGTCCTGGCATTGCTGCTCCATCATCAATCAGGAAGTTTTTATAAAACATGAGTGGAATCCTAATTCCCACCCTGCACTGATTCCAGTCTCTCTGCTGGTTCTCTCCCGCTTTTGCCTGGAGCTCCTGGTTCTGCTTAGGGGTTTTTGGGGCTCTTAGCCTGGGCAGATGGGCTGCAGGGGGCCCCAGGGACCCTGACCTGCTTAGGGGGTTACTCACAGAAAAGCAGCATCAGAGCTGCCATTCCCACACCCACATCTGAGGCTGAACTTTCATGGAATTATTCTGGACTGGGTTGGGTGGCAAGGACCCTGAAGGACCCTCTCATTCCATCCCTCACCATGGGCAGGGCCACCTCCCACCAGAGCAGGCTCTCGCTTTCTGCACTTGCAGGGATTCCTGTTTTGTCTGAGGCAGCTCTTGCTGACCCCATGTTTGGGTGTCTCTGCTCTGTCCTTGTCTCTCCCAGCTCTGTTTTCCCTGGCTGGTTCCAGACTCCATGTGTGTGCCTGGATTTTGGCACTACAGGGAATTTTCTGATATTTTCCTGTGTTTAATTCACCACCCGGGCTCCTGGCATGCTCCCAAACTGTTTGCAGGAGCTGCTGATCTGGGATTTGAGGCAGAGAGTGGGGGTTGGTGCAGGGAGAGCAGGAGAGGAGCTCATTCCCTGGGAAATATGTGGGACCCAACCTTTCCTTCCCCAGCAGGAATCCTGCTCCCAAAGGCAGGGACATCCCTGGGTGCAGCACAGGACACCAGGATGAGCACAGTGGGGAAGGAGCAGGGAGGGCCCAAGGGCAGGCAGGGATTTGTTTGTGGCAGTGATGAGGGAGCTCTGGGTCCAGCCCTGGAAATCCCAAATTCCAGCTTGACAAATGTGCCCAGACCCCTTCCAGGCCTTTGTTTTATTGCTGCTTTCAGTTATTTGGGGAAAAATCCATCGGGATCTGCCATTCCCCTTCTGCTTTATTCCAGACACTTGTTGGTTCCCGGCCCATCCACCTGGATTTGCACCCTGAACACACCCAGGTGGAGGAACACCCAGGAATAAATGGCCTTGGGGAAGGATTTGGGGGCAGACTGACAACCAGTGGGGTCTCCCAGCCCTTTATCTCCCTTTCCTTTGCAGTGCTCAGTGATCCAGCAGCTCCAGGTTGTGCAGAGGCCGAGGGGCAGGGATTTACTCTGGAATTGTGCCAGCTGCGTGCAGCGGAAGGCTCAGCTCAGAGCAATGCCCTGGCAGGTTTAGGATGTGCAGCACTGGATAATTTGGAGTGAGGGTGCTCAGCCTTCATCACATAAACCCCGCCTGTGTCACACAAACCCCGGCAGTGTGACACAGCCCCCCTGAGCAGCAGAACCCAGGAGCCTCTGGCCATCCTCTCCCTGCCTCTTCCTGGGCCTCAGGCGGCTTTTTCTCCCTCCCTGGGAGCGCAGCACTCTGACAATAAACATCCCTCTGCCAGGGAGGAGCACAGTTCTGGGGTGGGATGGATGTGCTGGGTCTGTGGGAAGGTGTGAGGGGAACTGGAGCATGGGAGCCTCTGGAATACCTGAGACCAGCCTGGTGGGGAGGCTCCTGATGCTCAGGAGAGGATGCTGTGCTGCCAGGAGCCAGGCTGCCAAGGAGCCTGCCCCTGCCCCCAGGACTGACCCAACCGTGTCCCATCACATCCCAGCTGTCCCACCCTGTCCAGGTGTCCCCAGTGTCCCTGGTGGCACTGAAACAGGCAGAGGAAGGGGGCAGTGGTGCCAGCAGAGCCTCCTGCTCCTGCCCCTGCTGCTGGTGAGGGACTGAGGTTCTGTGGCTCCTGCCAGCCAGGATGGGCTTCCCGAGGGAAATGGGTCCTTGCCCGCTGTGCTTTCAGAGGCTGTGACTGCCACAGGCACGAGCAGGGGGCCTGGAGAGGGCTGACAGCATGGATAGCTCAGCTGAGGAGCAGGAGCAGAGAGAACAGCCACAGGAACTGAGGGAAAGGGAGGGAAAAGCCTGGAGACCCCTCATGGGTGTGAGAAGGTGGAACAAAGACACATCCAGGGTAACAAACCCGGTTCTGTCCATACAGACACAGCTCTGGGGCTGGAAGGCACCTGGGGAAGGATGTCCTGGGGGTGTGGGGAAGGATGGGCTCCAGGAGGCTGATCCCAAGCCCACAGAGATGCTCAGGGCAGAGGAGCTGGTTCTCAACACATCCCATCATCCAGGCTCTGTCCCAGCACAGCAGAGCTGGCCAGGATCACCCGAGAGCAAAGCCCAGCTCTGTAATGACCTAGAGAACAAAGCCCAGCTCTGTAATGACCCAGAGAACAAAGCCCAGCTCCTGAATGACCCAGAGAACAAAGCCCAGCTCCTGAATGACCCAGAGAACAAAGCCCAGCTCTGTAATGACCCAGAGAACAAAGGCCAGCTCTGTAATGACCCAGAGAACAAAGCCGAGCTCCTGAATGACCCAGAGAACAAAGCCCAGCTCTGTAATGACCCAGAGAACAAAGCCGAGCTCCTGAATGACCCAGAGAACAAAGCCCAGCTCCTGAACGACCCAGAGAACAAAGCCCAGCTCTGTAATGACCCAGAGAACAAAGCCGAGCTCCTGAATGACCCAGAGAACAAAGCCCAACTCCTGAATGACCCAGAGAACAAAGGCCAGCTCCTGAATGACCCAGAGAACAAAGCCCAGCTCTGTAATGACCCAGAGAACAAAGGCCAGCTCTGTAATGACCCAGAGAACAAAGCCCAACTCCTGAATGACCCAGAGAACAAAGCCCAGCTCCTGAATGACCCAGAGAACAAAGCCCAGCTCTGTAATGACCCAGAGAACAAAGCCCAGCTCCTGAATGACCCAGAGAACAAAGCCCAGCTCTGTAATGACCCAGAGAACAAAGCCCAGCTCCTGAATGACCCAGAGAACAAAGCCCAGCTCTGTAATGACCCAGAGAACAAAGCCCAGCTCCTGAATGACCCAGAGAATCAAGCCCAGCTCTGTAATGACCCAGAGAATCAAGCCCAGCTCTGGAATGACCCAGAGAACAAAGCCCAGCTCTGTAATGACCCAGAGAACAAAGCCCAGCTCTGGAATGACCCAGAGAATCAAGCCCAGCTCCTGAAAGGCCCACAGGGGCTGGGGCTCCATCACCAGCTGGCCGAAGGAAGGAACTGGAGCTCAGCAAAGGCCCTGAGGGAAGCACACACCCCAGCCAGGCTGCAGCCCTGCAGGTGTGTGCAGCACTGGCAGAGCTGAAACAGCTCCATCCCCTCCCGCAGGGCTGGATGCCAACAAAAGGCAGGAGCCTGGATTCTGGCTCTGAAAGCCTCCAGCAGCTCAGCTCCTGCTCAGCCAGGCGGGGAAAGGGAAGTGCAATGTCCCACTGCAAAGCTTTGGGGACTCCCACACTTCTGCAAAAGCAGAGCCCAGCTCTGGGGGAACTCTCAGGGAGTTCATTCCCTGCTCTCCATCTGTCCTTGCCAACAATTACAAGTTTCCTATTCAAGCTGGGGATCAATGCCGGTGATTTAAGGGAGATGTTGTCATCAGGATCCTTCTGAGGGCTGAAAAATGGCATGGGCAGCGTTTAGAGAAAGGCAGGAGCATCCATCAGGGGAACTTTGCCTCCTTTTGCTTTCCCTTGGCTTCCAGGAGCTGGGCTGTGCTTGGCAGGGACAGGGTGTGGAACCAAGGTGACCAATTCTCCCTGTCTGTCATCCCCTGGCTCTGCCAGCTCTCTGGGAGAATCCCAGGGTCAGGTTTGCAGCTCAGCACAGCCTCAGCATCCTGGATTCCCACCCCAGGTT
Source organism: Motacilla alba alba (assembly GCF_015832195.1). Classification (NCBI taxonomy): domain Eukaryota; kingdom Metazoa; phylum Chordata; class Aves; order Passeriformes; family Motacillidae; genus Motacilla; species Motacilla alba. The sequence continues at coordinate 723,879 of NC_052042.1, forward strand.
CCATCCCAGGCACTGCCCACCTGTGCAAACCAGGGGAGCTCCACCCCTCTGGCCCTTTCCATCCCCTCTGCTCACCCCAGGTGCCACTTGAGGGGCATCACTGGCCTTGCAGGGCCTTTGCTGGGGGTTTTGCCCCCTGGCACCTCCAGGAGCTGCAGGGGTTTGTCACCTCCAGGAGCTGTGGGTGATTGTCACCTCCAGGAGCTGCAGGGGTTTGTCACGTCCAGGAGCTGTGGGTGATTGTCACCTCCAGGGGTTGTGGGGGATTGTCACCACCAGGAGCTGCAAGGGTTTGTCACCACCAGGGGCTGCAGGGGTTTGTCACCTCCAGGAGCTGTGGGTGATTGTCACCTCCAGGAGCTGCAGGGGTTTGTCACCTCCAGGAGCTGTGGGTGATTGTCACCTCCAGGGGTTGTGGGGGATTGTCACCACCAGGAGCTGCAGGGGTTTGTCACCTCCTGGGGCTGCAGGGGTTTGTCACCTCCAGGGGTTGTGGGGGATTGTCACCACCAGGGGCTGCAGGGGTTTGTCACCTCCTGGGGCTGCAGGGGTTTGTCACCTCCTGGGGCTGCAAGTCTGTCCCAGTTCCATCCTTACCTTCCAGCTCCCAAAATTTCCTTTTTCTTTCCTTTTCCTGGGCTTCCGTTGTGTTTTCCTGCAGTCAGCACAAATCTGCAGCTACTTCCAGTCCATTTGAAATTCCACTGGTATTTTGGGGCACATAAATGATCTGCCTTCGGAATTTCCCCTGGCTCTGGAGTGGAGATGTGCACAAACGGAGTGCCAGGGAAAATCAGGAATGCCACATCTGATTTATCAGAAAACCTAACACAGCTCCTCCAGCCTGGATTGGGCTGGGAATATCCAGCAGCACCAGGGCCAGCAGGAAGAGCTAAAGGGATCCTTCACTCCCTCACCCCCGAACATTTTAATTCTTCTCGTGAAGCCAGAAGACATCAGTGACTGCCAGGGGCTTTTGTGCTCCGGGGCCTGCCTTTGGTGCATGCAGAGACAGAAGGGACAGGAGGGTTCTGCAGGGCACCTGAGGTGTGTCCTGCTGCCCAAGCTGCATTCTGACACTGCAGTGCCGCAGGCGAGACCCAAAGGTGTTGGAAGTGTCCAGAGCGGGGACACGAGGATGGGGAAGGCTCTGGAGGGGCCACACGAGGAGCAGCTGAGGACACTTGGAATGTTCAGCTGGAGCAGAGGGGGCTGAGGGCAGAGCTCAGCAGGGCTGCAGCTCCTCCCCAAGGGCAGCTCCGATCTCTGCTCTGGGACAGGGACAGGACCCAGGGAATGGTTGGAGCTGGGCCAGGGGGATTTGGGATGGAGATCAGGGAAAGGCTCTTCTCCCAGAGGGTGCTGGCACTGCCCAGGCTCCCCAGGGAATGGTCCCGGCCCCGAGGCTGCCAGAGCTCCAGGAGGGTTTGGACAGCACTGCCAGGGATGCCCAGGGTGGGATTGTTGGGGGGTCTGGGCAGTGCCAGGGGGGGACTGAATGAATCTGTGGGGCCCTTCCAGCCCAGGATATTCCAGGATTTCATGGGTCCAAGGAACAAATAAGCACCATTAACGAGGAATTCTTTGCTAAAAGTTTCTCTAAAGACCCGGGAGCTCCTCAGCCCCACCTGCAGCGCGCTGCCAGCCCTGCCTCAGTTTCCCGGTTAATTAAGTGGGAAAGGGAAGATGATGCAGACGGGAGCCAGGGGGGTCATTAGCAAAGCTCAGCCAGGAGAGAGCTGAACATCAGAGCCAGGGCATGAATTATTTATCCACGTTAACATTTCCAGCACAATGAGGAAAATGAGCTGGAAATACCTCGGTGGTTCCTGGGCCCTGACCAGCACCTCCCAGGATCTTTCCCTCCATTCTGCAAGGACCCTGGAGCAGTGGGTGTTTTGGCTGGCTGGGGGATTTTGCAGGACGTTACCTGTGTCTTGGGATAGCACCATGATTGAATCCCAGGATGAGATTTATTGGAGCTGGAAAGAAAACCAAATTGACAACCTTTTGCAATCCCCTCCAAAATGACACTGAAATTCTTTTAGTGCAGGGAAGGCTGGATGCAAAATGCAATGAGAAAGTAAAAAAATGTCTGAGGGGTGCTCAGGAATGGTTTGAGCTGCCACACCATCCCCAAGGTAGGTCCAGGTTTCATCAGATTTACAGGAAAGCTCCAACGTGAGAGGATGAAAATAACATTTCACATCTCCCCCAGCCTCATTTCTGCCCTTGCAAATGTAGCAGTCGCTAGCTTTCTGTGTCTGTCCCTTCCGTGCAGTCACATCCATATTTCCATGGATTTGGGAATCTGGTGAGCCCACACAATGAGAGAGGAAAATAACAGCAGAAGAGCACAGAGCCATGGACACAGGGAGCTCCCGGTGCCCAGGTCAAGAATTCCACTTTAATGGAAATATTTGTTCAGCAGCACTGGTTTGAAGCAACAAATGAAGTGATTTTTATTATCTTTTTTTCTCCCACAAATGCTTCTCTCCAAGGGAAGAGGTTTAATATGCAGAGCTAGTTGGAATCTGCTTTGCTGGGTGTATTTGTCATAAATTGGAATCAGTGCAAAAATCTGCACTATCAGTTACAGATCAGGGCCTTCCAGAGAGAATAATGAGAAGCAAACTCCCAGCTGGGGCTGCAGGGGAGCTGGGAATGGGCTGGAGATGGATGCTGCTGCTCAGAGCAAACCTCACTGGGGGTGCCAAGGTGGGCTCAGCACAGGGGGTGCCGTGCCAGCCCCTGGGCAGGGTTGGCACCTCCAGATTCCAGATTCCAGCCAGGAGAGCCCCAGGCTGGAGCAGAGAGCAGCCCCAGCTCCTGCAATGCCTCGGGGAGAGTCCCGATGTGGGGCAGGGCTGGTGCTGAGGGTGGGGTCTGGGGATGTGCTATGGGATGGGGCTGGACACTCTGGGGAGGGGCTCTGGGCTCTCCTCGTTCCCCTCTGGATGTGCTGCCCAATTTCAGTAAATCTGGCCCAGTGGTGAAAAAAATCAAACCTTGGCCAGGGACAGGACCAGGGAATGGCTGGAGATGGGACAGGGTAGGGTGAAGCTGGATATTGGGATATTGGGAAAGGTTCTTCCCCCAGAGGTGCTGGCACTGCCCAGGGAATGGTCCCAGCCCCGAGGCTGCCAGAGCTCCAGGAGGGTTTGGACAGTGCTGCCAGGGGTGCCCAGGGTGGGATTGGTGGGGGGTCTGGGGTGGGACTGGATGAGCCTTGGGGTCCCTTCCCACTCAGGATTTCCAGGGTTGGCAAATCCCAGTGGGATTCCAGGAGCATCACCTGCTCTGGGCTGTGCTGGGACAGCCCCTGCCCTCCCCTCCTGCCCTGCTGAGATCACCAGAGCACTCCAACCCAGTTTAACACCTGGACTCAGGTCCCACAGTCCTTTTCCAGCCCAAACCATTCCCTGATCTCCCAGAACTCCTCTGAGCTCCCCTGGCTGCCTCTCGGGGGATTTGCTGGGCCAAGGGATGGGAGCAAAGCAGCAACTTGGCTCTGCTGCCTGACCTGCCCCAGCTCCAGGTGCTCTGGGAGCCTTTGTTCCCTGTTCAGTGCCACAGTCACCAGCTCCAGGTGCTCTGGGAGCCTTTGTTCCCTGCTCCAGCCCAGCTCCAGGTGCTCTGGGAGCCTTTGTTCCCTGTTCAGTGCCACAGTCACCAGTTCCAGGTGCTCTGGGAGCCTTTATTCCCTGCTCCAGCCCAGCTCCAGGTGCTCTGGGAGCCTTTGTTCCCTGCTCCAGCCCAGCTCCAGGTGCTCTGGGAGCCTTTGTTCCCTGCTCCATCTCAGAGGCAGTGCAGGGAGCAGAGTGAAGCCTTCCCTGGCCCAGCCCAGCTGGAAGGGACAGGAGCTGGGTCCTGAGCAGTGCCCAGGACAGGAGCTGATTCCCTGTGGGAAAACCCTCTCCAGGCCCTCCTGGGGCTGCAGGAAAGGGCAGGGATGCCTTTCCCAGAGGACCTGGGATTGCAGGAGTGGGGCAATAAGAGAAACAGCAAATCCAGTCCCAGGGATTTTTTTTCTTTATGATTCTGTTATGGTTTAGTGGAAAAAACTGCAGAAGATGGGTTGATTTATCCAGTGGGGGGAGAAGAAAATCCTCATAGAATCCAGCCCAGGAACATCTTTGGGAACACCAGGTTCCCCAAGAACCCAGCCCAGGAGCAGCTCTGGAACACAGGCAGTCTCCCGCTGTTCCAGGCAGGATTTGCTCTCTAATCCCAGTCCAGATCTACTTTTTAAAACTGAGTCTCACCCAAGGCCTGAGGAGTTTTGCAGCTTCCCAGAAACCACTGCCACAGCAATAAAAATTACCTGCTCGTACTGAGAGTTGTATTTTTAGCCGGAGATTGAAGTGTTCTGCTCCAGAAGCAGCCACTCCTGCAGGGGAGGAGGGGTTCTCAGCACTAAAGCTGGATTATAAAATCCAGAGAAAATCCTTGCTCAGGGTGTTTCTCCCCCAGAACTCCTGTGGAAGGACTCGCCAAACATTTTGTGCTTTGGTTTTTAGATAAAAATTGAGGGAAGTGGCTGCTTGCCCCCCACATGCTCTGATTTTCTTCATGGAAGCAAAGCCACAACATTTCTTTTACACATGAACCTCCCATTTCTCCTTTCTGGTGGTTATTTTGTTTGTTTGTTTGTTTGTGGGTTTTGGTTTGTTGTTGTTGTTGTTGTTGTTTGGGGTGTTTTGGGGGTTTTGCTTTGTTTTGTTTTGTTTTTTAAGGCTTTTATTTCCAATATTGGATTTCAGCCAAAAAAATATTGGTCCTCAATTACTGAAAATCAATTTATTCTCTTTCTGAGCACTTGGCTTAATCCAGTGCAGAAAAGTCCATTAATGAACTCTCTCCCAGATGAAAACAGAAGCAAAGTTTTGCATTTCATCAGTGCTTAGGAGAAGCTGAGCAAGTTAAGCAGGGCCAGCAATATTTTAATTAAGCCTTGCTGAGATTGTCTCCTGCTACAAGACCTCGTTTAATTACATTTGTTAAAATGCCCCGCAGTGGATTGAGTGCCAGCTCAAAGGGGTTTCTCCACGGTGGGAATGCCAATAAATGCCAGCCTTTCCCTTGGCACTGCAGCCCAGGTGAGGGCAAACTGCGAGCGCCCAAGGGGCAGCTTTAATTCACCCCCTGGGCTGTCCAGCAGGGAATTCTGCTGCTGGCCCTGGATAAAAATCCAGCTGGGAGAATGCTGGGAGGGGCAGCACCAGAACTGTCCCAGCCCTCTCCTGCCCATGGTGACAGCCCTCACGGCCAGGATCCTTGCCCTGGGATGTGCAGGGGTCACACCCGTGTGCGACAGCGTCCCCTTCACCCAGGGCACAGCCTCAGCCCTGCCTGGGGCACAGCAGCACCTCTGGGCCAGGAGAAACCTGGGGAATGAGTCCAGAGTGGGGAAACGTGGGGAATGAGTCCAGAGTGGGGAAAACCATGGGGATTGTGTAGGGGAAAACTTGGGGCATGAGTCCAGAGTGGGGGAAAATGTGGGGATTTTGTCCAGAGTGGGGGAAAACACAGAGAATGTGTCAAAAATGGGGGAAAACATGGGGATTGTGTTCAGAGTGGGGGAAAATGTGGGGAATGAGTCCAGAGTGGGGGAAAACACAGAGAATGTGTCCAGAGTGGGGAAAACCATGGGGATTGTGTAGGGGAAAACCTGGGGAATGAGTCCAAAGTGGGGGAAAACACAGGGATTGTGTCCAAAATGGGGGAAACGTGGGGGATGAGTCCAAAGTGGGGGAAAACATGGGAATTGTGTTCAGAGTGGGGGAAAATGTGGGGAATGAGTCCAAAGTGGGGAAAAACATTGGGAATGTGTCCAAAATGGGGGGAAAAGTGGGGAATGTGGCCAGAGTGGGGGAAAACGTGGGGGATGAGTCCAAAACTCATCCCCATATGACCAAAGTTCCCCAAGCCTGAATCTGAAGGTATGCAGCAGCTCTGTCAGGCTCTGTCTGGACACACAGGACTGCCCCATGGTACCAAAAGAAGCTGGAACAGTCAGAGCTGGGGTTTTAAGACACTGCTGAAGCTGTTTCAGGGGAATTCTGGAGCCTCTGTTTGTAGGAGGTGGGTGCACTGCTGGGAGGGGAGATGGGGCTCACACAGCTCCTCAGATCAGAGTCTGTGCCTGAAGGGGTTGGCAATCTGAACCTCTGACCCTGTTGTCAGGAGCTTGTGGGCCAGGAATTTCTTCTGAGCAAAGGAAATCTTGTGAGGGACATAAGAGTGGGGAAAATGTTGCCTGATTAGTTGCAAAATCAATGGCTCAGGGAAGCCCATGGAACAGGCAGCTTTCTCTCATCAGAAACCAGCACAATTTAATTAACTCTGAATAGCACTTGGAATGGGGAACACTGAACCCATATGGATGGATGGGCTGAAGCCTCCAGGGAGGCTTGGATTGGAAGCTCTGTCTCATTCCCTGGGTGCTCCAGCAAAAAATAAGGAAGAAATCCTTTCCAAAGCCTCAGGGCTGGAGGCTCTCAGGGCTGGAGGCTCTCAGGTTCATTCCCAAACAAGGTTTTCCCTTCACGAGTTACTTGGTCCCTGGTCCTCCCAGGAATGTGAATATTTGCCGAGTCTTGAGCCACATTCCTTTTCCCTTCTCCAAGGTGTAAATCAGGAGTGCCAGCGCTGGAGTTCCCAGGGCCACACAGGAAGAGGGATCAAGGCCTTGGAGCACAGGCCTGGGGCTGGGAGAGACAATTCCCACGAGCCAGGACTGGGAATGGCTTCAAACTGACAGAGAGGAGGTTAGGATGGATACTGGGAAGGAATTGTTCCCTGTGAGGGTGGGCAGGCCCTGGCACAGGGTGCCCAGAGCAGCTGGGGCTGCCCCTGGATCCCTGGCAGTGCCCAAGGCCAGGCTGGACACTGGGGCTGGAGCAGCCTGGGACAGTGGAAGGTGTCCCTGCCATGGCAGGGGTGGCACTGGGTGATTTTTAAGGTCCTTTCCAACCAAAACATTCTGGTATTCCATGATCTTCATGGTAGTCTCTTTGATTCACATCCATAGCTGGATTCCCCCCACACCTGTGGAGGCTCTGTGTCCCATCCCACCCCACAGACCCTCCTGGCGATCCCTGCCCATGGCACAGAGATGCCCTAATTCCCAACGGCCCTTGGCAGGGGTGGTGGGGGCTGCCCTGAAGTTCAGGTTCTCCTCAGTTATCCCCACCTGTGGCTGGGGTGGTTCTACCACAGGGTTCCAAAGCTGTGAGCTGTGACCCCAGAGCTGTGTTGCAGTTGTGTCACTGCAGCCCCCAGGGGGCACAGGGCTGTCCCCGGGTGGCTCTGGGTGACTGGGAGCTGCCCAAGCTGTTCCATCCTGGTGTCACCCGCCTGCTCAATCCCACTGTCACCCACCTGCTTAATCCTGGTGTCACCTACCTGCTGAATCCCATTGTCACCCGCCTGCTCAATCCCACTGTCACCCGCCTGCTCAATCCCACTGTCACCCGCCTGCTCAATCCCATTGTCACCCGCCTGCTCAATCCCGGTGTCACCCCCCTGCTCAATCCCATTGTCACCCACCTGCTCAATCCCGGTGTCACCCCCCTGCTCAATCCCGGTGTCACCCCCCTGCTCAATCCCATTGTCACCCCCCTGCTCAATCCCATTGTCACCCACCTGCTCAATCCCGGTGTCACCCGCCTGCTCAATCCCGGTGCAGCCCCCTGGCACAAAGGACTTTGTCCCCTGTGGCATTCCCAGAGCCCTGAGCACGTGGGCTCCCAGACTGGCAGACCCCAGCAGAAGCCCCAAAGCTCCCAGAGGGGTTTTGCAAGGATTAGAGCAGGAGAAGCTGTCACCCCTCAAGGAGCTGTGGCAGCAGAGGCAGGGCCTGGCCTGGTGCATCCCTCAGCCCCTGCCCAGGGCTGTTCCTGGGTCTTCTGCTCCTTTCCCACTGCAGGGATGTGGGGCTGGAGACACGGGAAACCAGACTGGATTAAATCCGGTGCAGGCTCAAGGAGAGAAATGAGTCAGGTGTGAGTGCAGGTGTCCTTGGGCAGCTCCTGTCTGTCTGTCCTGGCTGGACTCACACTCAGCACCTGCTCTGTGCCAAAGAGAAACTCTGGAACCTCTGGGGCTGCGGCAACCAGCCTTCCCTAAAGCCATCCAGCCTTCCCCAAATGCACCCATCCCTCCCTAAATGTACCCAGCCTTCCCTAAACCCATCCAGCCCTCCCTAACTGCATCCAGCCTTCCCTAAATGTACCCAGCCTTCCCTAACTGCATCCAGCCTTCCCCAAATACACCCAGCCTTCCCTAGACCCATCTAGCCTTCCCCAAACACACCCAGCCTTCCCCAAACCCACCCGGCTTTCCTAAACCCATCTAGCCTTCCTTAAACCCATCCAACCTTCCCTAAATGCACCCAGCCCTCCCTAAATGGATCCAGCCTTCCCTAATCCTGTCCAGCTCTCCCTAAACCCATCCAGCCCTCCCTAACTGCATCCAGCCTTCCCCAAATACACCCAGCATTCCCTAGACCCATCTAGCCTTCCCCAAACACACCCAGCTCTCCCCAAACCCATCCAGCTTTCCTAAACACATCTAGCCTTCCTTAAACCCATCCAGCCTTCCCTAAATGCACCCAGCCCTCCCTAAATGTACCCAGCCTTCCCTAAACCCATCCAGCCCTCCCTAACTGCATCCAGCCTTCCCCAAACCCACCCAGCTCTCCCCAAACCCATCCAGCTTTCCTAAACCCATCTAGCCTTCCTTAAACCCATCCAGCCTTCCCTAAATGCACCCAGCCCTCCCTAAATGGATCCAGCCTTCCCTAAATGGATCCAGCCTTCCCTAATCCTATCCAGCCCTCCCTAACTGCAGCCACCCCACACAGGGAGGGAGGCTGCAGCTTCAGGGAGGGAAGGTCCCAGCGGAGGGCATGGGGACACCTGGGCTGAGCTGGGCTCCCCCTGCAGTGTAAGAGAGAGGAAGGGCTTGGAGAAATCACGCTGAAGAGCTGGGAAGTCACATCGAATATCTGTAAAGTCAAATTGAATATCTGTGAACTCATATTGAATATTTTAAGTTCATATTTAATTTTTTTTTTGAATCCACATTGAATATTTGTGAAGTCACATTGAATATTTGTTAGCTGTGACTGCAAACACCTTCCCAGGACCCAAGGGAGGCAGTAACTTTGCCCAGCCAGGGAATATTACAGTGGAAAAATTCACCAGGTGTCAGAGGATGTTTATCTGAACTTCCTGGAGATTCCACACCAAAATATGAGAAGTGTCAAATTAGATCAGGCCTAAGATCCATCTTAGACCAGTACTGCAGCTCAGAGAGGCCCCAGTTCACCATCCAGTCCAGGTGAGAAATGTCCTGTTTTCCATCAGCCCTGACAGCTGCTGGGGAGCTGTCCCTGCCCATGGCAGGGGTGGTTATTCCAGCCCAAACCTTTCCACGATTCTCTGGGATTATTCTGACTTCTGCTCTCTTGTTGGCCATTAACCATTGAATCCAGGTTCTCTTCACTGTTTGGGTACAGCTCAGTGTCCTCACACCCTTTCCCCAGGCACTGATCCATCCCAATCCCATCTCTCACTGTTTGGGTACAGCTCAGTGCCCTCACACCCCTTCCCCAGGCACCGATCCATCCCAATCCCATTCCATGTTCCCCAGGCACTGATCCATCCCAATCCCATCTCTCACTGTTTGGGTACAGCTCAGTGTCCTCACACCCTTTCCCCAGGCACTGATCCATCCCAATCCCATCTCTCACTGTTTGGGTACAGCTCAGTGCCCTCACACCCCTTCCCCAGGCACTGATCCATCCCAATCCCACTCTTTCACTGTCTGGGTACAGCTCAGTGCCCTCACACCCCTTCCCCAGGCACTGATCCACCCCAATCCCATTCCATGTTCCCCAGGACGTGGGCAGAGGACAGGACACACACCTGGACTTGTGTGGGATGGTTCAGCCACTGGTTTTGGGATCCTTTCCTCCTTGCAGGCACTGAAGCCACAGCAACATTGGCTAAAACTCCTTTTCTGGTCAGGGGGAGCAGATCCTCCCTGGCCCACGACTCTGCCATCGATATGAAGGGATGCAGGAGTGCATCCAGTGTTTTAGGGGTTTTGGGAGTTTGGGGCTTGTCCTTCTGGACAGAACCACAATTTTCCTTCCTGCAAGCTAAGCAAGAGTTCCCGAGCTGCGTGTGGATCTGGAGAGGAGGGAACAACTTGGAAATGAAAGATGCTGGGAATTAAACGTGATCTAAAGTCGCTGTCACATTAAAATGCAATTTGCAGGTCTGGTATCTCCTGTTCTGCAGGACTTGGACACGGAGTGCAGGCACCACTGAGAGGCAAAGCTCACCCTGATCCCAGGCACATAAAGCACTGGCTCTGCCTGGGAAGGGCTTCCAAGACCCAACAATAAATAAGAATAATGGAGCCTTAAACACGTCCCTAAGCAGGGCTGAGAAATGCCTCCATAAACTGCACAGTTCCCTGGGGGCAGCAAGGCAGGATTTCTGTGGTTTGTTTGGGAAAAACTAAGGAAAATCCATGCAAGGCAGCCCGGGGGCTGTCAGGGGTGGCCAGGCCGGTGGGAGGTGCCACCTCCTCAGCTGGACCCCAAAGCCGGGCGCAGGGGGAGGGGACAGAGCCAGCCTCGGCTTTGCCTTATTTCCATGGCAACGCGGAAAGCATCTGGGATCAGACAGCTCGCGAAGAGGAGCCAAACTCCAGCTCTGCTTTGGGTTCCATCCCTGCTCCATCCGTCCCCTGTCCCAGGGCAGGTTTGGCCGCCAAGGGGAGCTGGCTGCCCCTGCTGGCTCACTGACGCTCACCCTGCAGTCCGTGAGATTTTCCAGCCCATTTCAGAGGGGGCTCCATGGATCTTCCCTCCTGCCAGACTCCTCCACGCTCCACACGAGCCCAGGGCTGCTTTGCATTCCAGACAGGCTCGTGCTGCAGGAGCCAACCTCAGAAAATTCATCCAGCACAGTTTGGGAATGCTCTGAGTTAAGCCTGACTGGGTTAAGCCTGACTTGCCTGTCACTGACAGGAACCATGGGCAGCGTACAGGGTGTCACCTCTTGCAGGAAGAAAGGGACAACGAGGCCATTGTGCCTGCAAAAAAAGCTAATTATTGACAAACGGCTGGGGTTTATTCTGCCAGATCCCATTAAAGAATTTTTGAGCTCTTGCTGAGGGCTGGGGAGCATCCCCTGGATGTGGTGAGTGCTGGTGCCTGGCACTGCTGGGATCCCCCTGAGAGCTGCTGGGATTTGGGAACCTCGGGCTGGCTCTGCGCAGACTCTGTGGATGTGCCACATGAGGGGTGCAAGGGAGTGCTGCCAGAGGGAGGATGATGAAGGAGCTGGGATGGGAACAACCCTTGGAGTATGGAGGGAGAACCAGGAAAGCTTTATTGCCAAATGTTTTCCTGCTCATTGCCCCCAGAAAATGCAGCCTCTGCCTGTGGCTGCCTGGATTCCACAGCCATCCCAAAATATTCCCTGCAGTTCACCCCACCTCTCCTTCCTCCTCTCCTGTCACTTCTGTGGGGTGACTTCACTGTGAGCTTCCAGGGCCTGAAGGGGCTCCAGGAGAGCTGGAGAGGGACTGGGGACAAGGATGGAGGGACAGGACCCAGGGAATGGCTCCCACTGCCAGAGGGCAGGGATGGATGGGATATTGGGAATTGGGAATTGTTCCCTGTGAGGGTGGGCAGGCCCTGGCACAGGGTGCCCAGAGCAGCTGGGGCTGCCCCTGGATCCCTGGCAGTGCCCAAGGCCAGGCTGGACACTGGGGCTGGAGCAGCCTGGGACAGTGGAAGGTGTCCCTGCCATGGCAGGGGTGGCACTGGGTGGGTTTTGAGGTCCCTCCCAACCCAACGTATTCTGGAATTCTGGGATTCCTGATGATCCCTGCTGAGCCTTCATGCCCTGTCCCTGCAAATTCCCAGTTGTTCCAACCCCTGCTGGGTTCCCTCACTCCTGGTTTCCACCCCAGGGTTTTCCAGACTCCTCATCCTCACAGAACTGTGCTGAGGCTCTGGGAGCAGCAGGGGGGCTCTGCCCTTCCTGGGAAGCTTCAGGAAGAAGGGACTCCAAAGTCTTTATCCAGGACAATTTCCTGTGGCTTGTGCACCTGTGAGGGGATTTGTCTGAGGCTGAATCAGTGGGGATGCCCAGAGCCCTGGCTAGGCTGAGCTTAACCCAGAGCAGGGAAATGGCTGTGCTGGTGCCACGAGTGCCTCAGGAAGTGCTCAGCTGGGAGCAGCCCCTGGATGCACTCAGACTGTGCTGGGAAGCAGTCCCAGAGCCAGGGTGGTGGAACGGACCAAAGTGCTACTAAAACCTGGAATGTTTTCTTGTGTCTGTGGCAAACAGGCCCCAAATACTCTCCCAATACTCTCCCACTCTCCTTTCACAACATTTCCTTGGAGTTTTTGCTGAAATTGAGTCTTTTCCCAAAGCAGACACAAGGAGTATGTGGGGTTGAAAATGAGTGATTGTGATGACAGGTCAGTTTTCCAAAGGAAGGAGATGCCCGCTGCTCTAGAGGAAGCCCAGCACACTTGGTCAGAAGGGGTTCGGGGTTTTCTTTGATGCTGTCAGCCCCATTCCCCCAAATCCACTGCAAAGCTCTCCCTGCCTCCTGCTGAAGCGGGTTTATTATGGAGGGTGAGCTCTGGGCAGGGTGTGCCAGGGTGGGAATGCAGCTGTGGGGGCTCTGATATAAATGTTTGCCTCTGCACTGCATGTCCCTATGCCCCTGATTTCCAACACTGAACCCCTTTCCTTGCAATGACTCAACTGGGACATGCCAAAAGGAGCCAGGGAAAGGCAAATATTGCAGCTGCAGAGGCTGTGTGGGCAGCCAGGCTGCACCGGGAGCCTGAAAGTCAGGAGTGATCCAGAAATCGTTTTCTCTCAGTAGAGTGAGGTGACTCTGAAGCAAAGCACTCCCTGCACCCTCCCTGCCACTCCCCGTGCTCCTGGTGAAGGACTCTCCTTGTCCCCGAGTGCTCCCAGGCTGCTGCAGGCTGAAAGATGCCTGAGGACAAGGGACCCCAGGCTGAGGATTTGCTCACAATTTCTGTCCCAGCTCTCCCTGTTCATCTCTGCAGCGTTCCCAGAGTGGACTGAGCCCCTGGTGGATGTGATGTTGTTTCCCTCCATGGAGGTGAGGTTGTTTCCCTTGGTGGAGGTGACGCTGCCTCTCCTTGGCCTACAGAATCACAGAATCCACAGGCTGGAGAATCAGAGAATTCCAGACTGGTCTGGGTTATAAAGGACATTGAAACCCCTCCAGTGCCACCCCTGCCATGGGCAGGGACCCCTCTCCCTGTCCCAGGCTGCTCCCAGCCCTGTCCAGACTCTGTTTAGACAACATCCACCCTGGGGAGAGCAAGGACCGGATAGCAAGCAAGGGAAATAAGGGATTTTGATTTGAGCCATGATTTTCTCGGTTTAAGTCATTTCTCCATTAAAGGCCCATGTTTCTTTACATGTTGCCTGCTTTTTATGTTCATTTTGTAGCTGAAACAGGCACCACACAGGTGTTGGGCAGGCAGTAACCCCGAGGGCATTCCCTCTCAGAGGCTCTGTCCACAGCCAGGATTCCCCTCAGGAAGGGCTGCCCGCATCCCCGGGGTCACCAGCTCATGCCTCGCACTCACACACTGTACAGAACCTTCCTCTGATTCCCCTTCCTCCCTCTCAGCCCTGGGCATGCACAGGCAGAGAAATGGCAGCTCCCAAGTCCTGCTCTGCCCCGCTCCTGGGGGAGCATGAATAGGGAGAGTTGGGGGTGAGCTGGAACCCATGCCCTGAGGTTTTACAGAATTCATTTATTTCGTACTTGAACCCTGAGCCTTGAAGACCCCTCAGTGTTCAGGGGTCCCTCAGGGCCACAACATCAATCCCAAAGCTGTTTCCCCTCCCCAGCCAGTGTCCAGAGGGGCTGAATCCCCTCTCCGGAGTCTCCCTGACTGCCTGGAGCTGCAGGGAGGCTTTTCCTTGCAGCCAGGCCCGGGATCGGAGCCAGCCCAGCCCCTTGAAGCTCCCGTAATTAGTCAAAATGTGAGAGTGAATTATTTTCTGACAGAAGATGTGGGCAGACAGGAGCTTTAAGGCTTCATTAGCCCCGGCAGCGCAGGGTCAGTCCCCCGGGCTCGGTGGCCTGAGCTGTGCTGGAGAGCAGCTCCTCTCCTGGATGATGAACGAGCACGGGCTGATGTGGCCAGCTGGGAACGCAGGGCAGTGCTAACCCAGCCGGGGGACACCGCGGGGCCACCTCCCTGCGCTGGAGCTGAGCCCAGGGGCTCCCGTGTCCCCCGGCCATGCACAGGTCAAACCCCAGGGCTGATACCAGGGGGCAATTCCCGGGAGGGGAGGGAGCGGCTGTGGCTCCCCGAGAGCCGGGATCCTGCTCGGGCTCGCTGTGCCTCAGTTTACCCCTTTCCAATGATTCCGTTCCTCCCCCGGAGCTGCTCGGGCACTGCCCAGGGAACGATCCCGGCCCCGAGGCCGCTGCAGCTCCGGGAGGGTTCAGACAGTGCTGCCAGGGTGGCATTGTTGGGGTGTCTGGGCAGGGCCAGGGGTTGGGATGATCCCTGGGGTCCCTTCCCACTCAGATTTTCCCTGATTCTGTGTGTGCAGTGCAGTCATCCGTGCTGCTCCTCCATGGACAAGTGGGACTCCCAGCCCAGACTCCAGAGCGAGCTCCAAAGGCTCCCAGCCCTGGCCAGAGCAGCCCCGAGCTCAGGCTCGGTGGCAATCAGGCCTCGATCCCCTGTCCACGAGCGGCTCGCTCTGAGCAAAGCCAGTCCTGCTCCCTTGCCCCAGCGACAAAGCCAGAACCGGCTCCTGCCCCCGGACAGCTGCCAACCCCAGTGTTAAAAACAGGTTAGAAAGTGCTGTAAAATAGCTGACAGATTGTTAAGCATGTACGGTTAGTTTAGTTTGGGTGTGATATTGTAAAAGGGGTTAGAAGGGTAGTTATAGGAAATTACACCTCAGTAAAGTGCACCACTCCCCAAGGGAAACGAGCCAGCCTGGACAGAACTGTCATGGGCCAATCAATTGCCTTAAATCCAAAAGAAACCAATCCAAAGGGACAAAAAACAGGATAAAAAGGGGCTTCTGAGCCAGGGAAGCTGTGCTGCTCCACCTGGAACCTCGGGGACATCACTGCTGAAGAAGCCCCAGCGCTGATCCTCGATGGGAACGCTCCTGCTCGGCCCAGGCCCCCTTGCTTTTATTATAATAAACACTGAAATCACTTTAGTACCAGGAGTCTGGTCTCGTTTTGAACACCAGCACGGAACTCCTAATGGCCTTTTCCTTGTGCTGAACTCATCACTCCCGGGAGGCTGGCAGGGCTCCCCGGCTGCCGCAGGAGGTGAGCCATTATCCAGAGAGAGATGGGAACTGCAGCAGCCTCTGGAATAATCTCTGTCACAGCCAGCAGTGAGCTACTTCTTCCCAAAAGGCCCCAGCAGTGCCCCTGTGCTCTTTAGGAAGGTGAATGGGGCCAGGGATGATGGGGATGGTCCCGTAATGACCCCGGGGATGTCCCTCCCTGCTCATGGCTTCCAGAGGTGACAGCAGCGCTGGTCTCTGCCTTCAGTACCCGACAAACCCGGCCAGGAGAGCCCGGGGTGCCTGGGGGTGGGAGCGGTGGGCAGTGGGGACACTTGGGGGCACCTGGTGTTGCTGTAGATTATTGTAAAATCAGGAGCCCCGATGAAGGAAATGACTGGCATCTGACTCCATGGCTTTGGAATGCTGAACACTTGCTTTATTAAAACTACATTATATTGCATTACAACTATAGCAAAGAGATCTATACTGTGCTACATCATACTTACTTCTAACTAACTACTAACTAACCTCTAACTGACAAACTCATGACTCTCTGTCCGAGAGTCCCAGCCCACACACGGGGATCCAATTGGTCAGCTCTGGTAAACAATCTCCAGAATACATTCCACATGGGCACAAGCAGAGGAGCAGCAAATGAGATAAGAATTGTTTTGATCATTCTTTCCTCTGCTTCTCTCCATTCAGAGGGCATGTGAATACCACAGCAGATTGCAGGGGTTCTTCCCCCGCCACAGGGGTAATTAGCACTGACTCCACGATGCAGAAGGCTGAACTGTGGGATTGCAGGGGTCCCAGGATGAGGAAAGAGACGAGAATCTTGACTCCATGTTTCAGAAGGCTGATTTATTATATTATCATATATATTATATTAAAAATGCTATATTAAAACTATACTAAAAGAATAGAGAGAAAGGATTTATCAGAAGGCTGGACAAGAATAGAATGGAATGATAATAAAATCTTGTGACTCTCCGGGAGTCGACCCAGCTGCATCTTTGATTGGTCATTAATTAGAAACAACCAGCATGGACCCATCACAGATGCACCTGTTGCATTCCACAGCAGCAGACAGTTATTGTTTTCATTTCTTTCCTGAGGGTCCTCAGCTTCTCAGGAGAAGAAAATCCTAGCAAAGAATTTTCATAAAATATCATGGCGATGTTGAACAATTGCTTTATTCCTCTATAGTGTATTAATACGATATTCTTAAGAAACTTGTAACCCTTTCTAGCCTGTGCGATACAGCTTTGACCTCTTTGGTCAACCAACCAAAACACCACCACCCTTTGGTAAATAAATCTCCATAACACATTCTGCATTCGCCTAGCAACAGGTGCATCAGGTGGAGATAAGAATTGTTTTAATTCTTTCTCTGAGCTTTCTCACAGTCTTCCCCAGGGAAAAATGCCTGGGAAGGCCTGTGCCTGCTCTCTGTGGCCAGAGAGCTGCTGCCACAACCAGGGAGGTGACAGCCGGGGGTTCCAAGGGACAGCGAGCTGGCGCTCCTCAGACACAAGGTCTGCCTGCAGCAGCACTGCTCTGCTTCTCTGGGTGCTTCCTGAGGAAAAGGGAAATCGGGGACTGTGGTGGGGGGAGAGCTTGAGGTTCCAGGTGCTGCTCTGAGGTGAAGAACTGTGGGGGATTTTCCGTGTTCAGGAACGAACTCGTGGTGTCCCCTCGGCTCGTGCTGATCCCCGGCTCACACGGCCTGGGGAGAGCAGGACTGGCATGGGAATCCCTGCCTTTGGCTTAGCCAACCAAGCTGCTTCCCAAACGTCCCCAAATCCATCCCAAATGGCCCCAAATCCTGTAAGTGTGATAGGCTCTTCCAGCCCCTCCCTGCTGCCTGTGCAGCCCTCAGGAGCTGAAGAGCTGCTCCCTCACTTTGCACAAAGTTCATGGAAAAAGAGAAAAGGAGATTTTATTCCCCCTTTGCCTCCAGAAGTCACAAAATGATTGTGGAGTCATAAAATCCCAGACTGGTTTGGGCTGGGAGGGACCTCAAAGCCCATCCAGTGCCCTGGGCAGGGGCACCTCCCAGGATGCCACCCCCAGACTGGCTTCGGGCACTCCCGGGGATGGGGTTTCGAGAAATTCCATCTCTTTCCCTGCTTGGGGAGTCACGCAGGAGGGCCCTCGGGGCCCATGGTCACAGCTGCGCCCGGCCGCGGGGATCTCCCAGCACGGGAGCGGCTCAGTTCCAGCCCCTTTGCTTTAGAGGCTGGCAGGAGATTCCCTCCTCACCTGGCCATGTCCCAGGAGAGCCCCTGGCCGATCCCAAGGACCCAGCTCGGTCCAGGTGAGCGATTTCCCGCCCCTCGGGTGAGTCACGGCTCAGGGGACATCCCGAGGGACATTCCCTGCCAGAGCATCCTGCAGGAGACTTTCTAAGCTTTGGAGCTTTTGGGGCTCGTTGGCAGCTTATCACCAATCCTTTTATTTCAAACAACAGCACTGAGAGGTGCTTTGATGAGTGAGGCTGTGTTTTAAAAGAGAAATCAGTTTGGGGGTTTTTTTCCGTGCAGTTTCGGGGATTTGGATTACCTTGTGGGAAGGTTGCTGTGGATTTACCCTGCAAAGGTCGGGACAGGCCGAGCAGTGATGCAGGTGTTGGTTTAAGATGTGTTGGGCAGGGCAGAGATCCGAATCGAGCCTTTTGAGAGCCCTGGTGGGAGCATCCTACCTGAAACCGCTCCTTCCCCGGCCGCTGCTTGATCCGAGCTCGGAAGGGTCCCGTTCTGCCCTGGGCAGCGAGGGCAGAGGGACCTGTGCCCCCTCTGGGCTCCTCGCAGGAGCAATTCCTCCTGGGCCGGGGCTGTTCCCACGGGCAGGAGAAAATAGGGATTTCTGTGTCTGTGGGCAGGGCTGCGGTGGGATCTCGCTGGGATCCCAAGGAATGAGGCACAGCAGCACTGCTCCCTGCTTTGGGAAGAAAGGAGGATATGGGAATAGACATCGGGGATAAATCCTTCCCTGGGAGGGTGCCCAGAGCAGCTGTGGCTGCCCCTGGATCCCTGGCAGTGCCCAAGGCCAGGCTGGACGGCTTTGGAGCAGCCTGGGACAGTGGAAGGTGTCCCTGCCATGGCAGGGGTGGCACTGGGTGGGCTTTAAGGTCCCTCCCAATCCAAACCATTTTAGAATTCCCTGAAGGTGTGGGGTAGGACATCCCTACCAAGGGTTACCCCACCACCCTGAGCAGGGAATAAATTGGAATAAATCTCTATCCCAAGGGAGCAGCTGCTCCTCATGGAAAGAGAAGCTCAGTAAAGACTCTGGCTACAGAATGAAGTTACTTTGGAAAAAAAGGACAATTCAACTGAAATGTAATTATTCACCACTAAATTTCGGACCTTCTCTTGTTAAAGAAATGTTTGAGACATCACAGTGAGAAGCAGAAATGGTACCACAAGAGATGGATGAGGAATTCTAGGGAAAATAAACGATCAGTAAACAGCTGAAGAGCACCTCGGTGCTCACATGTCCTGGTTAGCAGGTCTGAGTAATGAGGAAACTTGTAAAAATTAAACTGTGGGTTGTTTGTGCCACGATGATTAAAAAAAGAAGAGTCAAACAGTTGGTGAATTTATATGCAATGAATAAATGAATCAGTTCTATTTTCTCCAGAGGAATTAAAGCAAACAAGAGAAGGGCTCTGTGTCTGTGCACACAGCATTGTTTTCAAACCTCAGCTGTTACAAAGCAGAAAATATTTGCAACGGGGAGAACAATTTGAGAAATTAAATCACTGTGGGAGGGGGAGTTTGCAGTTCTGCCGCTCTCCTGATATCAGCAAAGCCCATCAGGATTTTGTCTTGGTGTGGGGAGCAGAAGGAAATGAGAATGTCAGGGGAGGACAGCACCTGGAGGAGGAATTATTGCATCATTGTCTCCTGCAATGCCTCTAATGGATCCTCTGGGAATGGGAGCTACAAAATCAGCCTGCAGCACAGGGATGGGGTTATTACCTCCATGTCCAATTGAAGTTAACGTTGGGTGATTTGTTGGGGGCCATGGTCCTGCCTTGGCCAGGGCACCCTGTGGGGCTGTGGCTGCTGCTGGAGCCGTGCCCTGCAGCTGGGGGCAGTCAGGGACATTCCAGCCTGGATGGGCTCAGCCCAGGAACAGGAACTTTGGAGGAGATGCCAGGTTTGCAAACGCTTTGTGCCTTTGGTACCTTCCAGCATGGGGGACCTTGGCATAGTGGAGTGTTCAGCCCTGAGACCCGCCCTGACCCCATCCCCACCTCCTGGGATCAGTGTTCAGCTCCCAGTTAAAACCAGTTCTAGACTGGGGCCCAGCCTGGGCTCCCCACACTGCACCTGGGCAGGTTGAGCTTTTTGGAAATTGCTCTTGGATCATCCACAGTGCATCAGCCTGGATCCCAGCACAAGGAATATCCTCCAGCACAAGGTCTGTGATAAAGCAGACCCATCCTGTGGCCTCTCTGATGCCCTTGGGCAAACCCCTGAGGCACAGGCAGTTACCAGAGCCCGCGGCTGATCCATATCCCTGAGCTGGCATAAAGCTGGCTGAGGACATGTGAGCATCCCTTGCTTCCTCCTTCAACAGTGTTTGCATGAAAAACCCCTCCACCAGCACCACAGCTGTCCCAGTGCTGTGGACAGACTGCTCCCCACTCCTTCCCAGTGCCCCAGGCAGCACAGGGACTGTGGAGATTTTCTCCTCACACTGCCTGGCTGCGTTGTCCAGCTTGGCAAACCCTTCCCTTTCCCTGCTCCATTTGCTGTGAAGCAGGAACAGATTGTGATGGCAGCAGACAGCAGAGCTGACAGCTCTCAGCTCCCCCAGCTGCCTCAGCTCCCTCTGCTCCCTCATCTTTCTCATCTCCCTCATCTCCCTCTCCTCTCTCAGCTGTCTCAGCCTTGTTTATGAATTAAGCTAATTTTTCCAACCCCCAAAGTGCCATCCTAGGAACCCTTTGGAGCTGCTCAGCTCCTGTGCTCCCTCACAGCACCACCCAAACCCTTCATGCCCAGATATGGAGCTCTCAGTTCCTTCTTTTCCACAGAATCCCAGAATGCTTTGTCTTGGGAGGGACCTCGATGACCATTTTGTGATTTTGTTCCGCCCCTGCCATGGCAGGGACACCTCCCACTGTCCCAAGCCCCAGTGCCCACCCTGGCCTTGGGCACTGCCAGGGATCCAGGGGCAGCCCCAGCTGCTCTGGAATCTGCTGCATTCCCCTCCTGCAGGTAGGGGTGGCAAACACTGAGGGCTCTGACTCTCCATGGCACAGGAATTCTCATCCCTTTTTAGGCTGCTCTGCCCCTTCCCCACAGTCCCATCCCTGCCTCCTCAGCAGGGTCAGGGAGAAGGGGCTGGATGGGATGAGAGCATGGGAGAGGCAGGAGGAGCCAGGAACGTTCCAGAGCTCCAGCACAGGAGGAGATGCTCCAGGCATGCAAAAATTAAGCCTAATTAAAATGAATGAGAATTATTTTTATCTCCTTAAACAATTGTATGATCACATTTTAATTAAAATAATGTTAAAGCATTTCTCCTTTTTTTTGGATTTTGCTAATGTAGATGCTCATGGCTTTATCACAAATAGACAAAGAGCCTGGAAGGACTTTTCCTAAGAGGCTTTTAGCGGCAGTAAATTAAGATCTACGGATATGTGTGAGGAGAATGGCCATGAAAACATCCCCGAGTTAAAGTCTGTGTCTGGCTGAGGTTTCATTTTCTCCTTCCCATCCTTTGACTGGATTTTGATGTTGTCAAGTTGTTCCTGCACATGAATCTCTTGACTAAGAGAGAATTGATGCTCTGGGGCAGCACTGGGCTCCTGGGATGCTCCTTGCACCTGTTCCAGCTCCTCAGGAAGGTGCAGCTCCCTGTAGAAGATCTGGAGCTGGGCTGGAAGGAGAGGTCTGGGGAGGATGAGTGGAGTGGGGGGGGAAGGGAATCTTGGGGAAATAAGAGAGGAGGAGAAGAGATTTCAGTGGATAAAAGATCCTGTGTGTTAAGGAGAATAATGGAATCATTAAGGCTGGAAAAACCTCCAAGTTCATCAAGTCCAACTCTGAATCCCATCATTCCCACTAAACCCCATCAAAAAGTGCCACATCTGCTGAGTTCTGGACTCTTCCAGGGGTTGGGGAGTCCTCCACGGCCCTGGGCAGCCTGGTCAGGCTTTAACCACTCTCCCAGTGAAGAAATTTCCCCAAAATCCACCCTGAATTCTGACCCCAGGTGATTCCCTTGTCCGGTCACCTGTTACCTGTCCAGGGGCTCCAGGGTGGGGAGCTTTGCCTGGTGAGGTCCTCCCAGCTGAACAAACCTATCTGAAATTCCCATCCCGGGGGTTGGTGGGGCTTTTAAAGACCCCAAGGAATGTTTGGAAATGTCAGCTGACACGTGCAGGGCTCACACCCGCCCGCACTCAGAGCTTGGCACAGTTCGTTTGCTCATTAACATTCAATTAAATTGGGTTGGAATGAAGCTGCTTGAAGAGCAGAGCTCAGGCTGAGAAGGTTTGGGGCTGCTCAGCCTCGAGAAGGAAAAGTTGTGTGGGGTCCTCATGGCAAAATTCCAGTGTCTGGAGGGGTTACAGGGGACCTGGGAATGGAATCTGCGCTGGGAACTGGAGTGACAGGACAGGGGGAATGGGTTCTGACTGACAGAGAGGACATTTCAGATGGGATACTGGGAAGGAATTCCTCCCTGGCAGGGTGGGCAGGCCCTGGCACAGGGTGCCCAGAGCAGCTGGGGCTGCCCCTGGATCCCTGGCAGTGCCCAAGGCCAGGCTGGACAGGGTTTGGAGCAGCCTGGGACAGTGGAAGGTGTCCCTGCCAGGGGATGGAACCAGATGATCTTTAAATTCCCTGCCAGCCCAAACCTGTCTGGGATTCTTTGCACCAAAAACCCGAAGAGGGGGCACAGTAGAGCTGCCTTTACAATGGGAGGATTTAGAACTCCAGAATTTTTGTGCTGAAAAGGAAGCAGAATTTTAATCAAGAAACACCTTAAGTGGTTTGAAGCAGAAAATTCCAACACTCTGGACTTTTGAAGGCTGGTATAAAACCTCTCCAATTTACTGATTTTTTTCATTTATTTCTGGAGGGTTTTCTCTAAAAAGTAGAAACCTTTCATTCCCACACATCCCATTCCCAGGAAAGGAGGAGATGAGAGCCCTGCCTCAGCCAAAGGGCAAAGGCACAGCTCTACCAAGCCTTGTTGATCAATTAATCCCATTTTCCAGCCCCAGAATGCCACCCTAGGAGCTCTCTGGGGCTGCTCAGCTCCTTTGCTCCTTCACAGCAACAGTCAGTTCTTTTTTTTTGCTGCCCCAGAGGAAACCCTGAGGTTGAAATCAGATCACTTCTGTAAATAAAACTGCAGGACCTGAGCCAGCCCCCTCAGTGCCAGCACGGATTTCCATCACACCAGGCAGAACTGCAGTGACATCTCTTCAGGAAGGAGAAGCACCAAACCTACCTCCAGCAGCGATTTCCTCATCCCTGACCTGCTCCCTGACCTGCTCCGGGGGGACACAAAGCCATCTTTCTGCCTTGGGACACGTTCCTGTGTGTCCCTGCAGCAGCTCCAGAGCACGGTGTGACAGGGGGATGGAAGGAGAGCCAGCAGGGGGACAAGTGACACAGCAGGAGGAACTTCTCTGGGTGGTGGCACTTCCAGCCCAGAGGAGTCGGGATCAGAAGGACCGGAGCTGGTTGGAGGCTCATAAACAATATCCAAAATGTTTAAGGGTTTTAAGGCTGATTCTGAGCTACTTGTGGGGGGTGGGCGTGATGTGAATTAGGTCTTTGCCAGAACTGGTTTCTCCCTTGCTGGAAATGTGTGTGGTTCTTAAAAATATGTACAGAATAGAGAAATGGTGCATCTGAGAACGGAGATGGTTTGGTTTGGCTGATATATCACCAAAAATGTTGATGCTTTTGGGGTCCTTGCTGAGGCTGGGGGCTCCTGCACCCCCTGATGGTCAGGAAAGATCTTCACCGAGAGAGGAGCTTCCCTCCTCGGGCATTTCCCCTGGCACCCATCTGTGACTCAGAGACCTGTAAAACTGTAAAACTTCACCTTTAGCACTCAGTTCTGGAGGAACGGGAATGCAGGCAGGGAAAAAGAGGATTAGAGCTGAGCAATTCAGGCATTACCAGAGCCATGAGCCCCTGCTGAAGCTCAGCTCCAGCCCCAGCTTTCTATCACCCCCCTCATCCCTGTCCCTTCTGCTCACTCCAGGGAAGCTGTTCCCTGTCTCCACATTTGCAGGACATTCCAACAAAAGATTCTCAAACCCACCCAGAGCTCTGGGAGCACAGCCCAGGGCAGAGTTTGTGCTCCCTGAGATGTGGAGGGCAGAAACCCCCCAGCCTCTGGAATTCCTCTGAGGAGCAGGAATCTCTCATGAGCTGCTGGTGTGGGAACAGCTGAAAAAGGTGCATCCTGCTCAGCATTCCTTGGCTCATCACCCAGAGGATTAGAGGAGAAATCATGGAATCCTGGAGTGGGTTGGGTTGGAAGGGGCCTTAAGGTCCAGCCATTCCCACCCCTGCCATGGCAGGGACACCTTCCACTGTCCAGGCTGCTCCAGCCCCAGTGTCCAGCCTGGCCTGGGACACTGCCAGGGATCCAGGGGCAGCCCCAGCTGCTCTGGGCACCCTGTGCCAGGGCCTGCCCACCCTGCACAGGGAACAATTCCCAATTCCCAATCTCCCATCCATCCCTGCCCTCTGGCAGTGGGAGCCATTCCCTGGGTCCTGTCCCTCCATGCCTTGTCCCCAGTCCCTCTCCAGCTCTCCTGGAGCCCCTTTGGGCCCTGCAAGGGGCTCTGAGCTCTCCCTGGAGCTTCTCCTCTCCAGGTGAGCCCCCCCAGCATGACAGAGGTTTCCCACCCTGGGATCATCCTCCTGCCCCTGGCCATGCTCAGCAGCATCACAGCTCCTGTTCCCTGAGTCTGTCTCCATTCCTGCATTATCTGGGCCATGGAGCCATGGATCCCATCCCTGCCTGGCATTTGGGGCACGGATCCCACCCCTGCCTGGCATTTGGGGCACGGATTCCATCCCTGCCTGCCATTCCTGCAGCTGGAGGGTGAATGCCTGGTTCCTCCGTGCAGAGTGTGAGGGAACAGCTCCAGGGCAGGATAAGGGTGGAGTTACTGCATGGCCACGGCCCCGCTGTTCCTGGCCAGGGCTGGAGTCTTCTGTGTTTCTGAGCCGCAGCCACAGCTCACCGCTGCCCCATAAACCTGCTGGGTTCCCGACCCGTGCAGGAGTGATGGGGCCTGCCCTCAGCGCACCGATTATCCCGCGAAGGAGGGCTGGGAGAGCAGAGTGATCTCCTCTGGCCCCGTGGCGGCTGCAGGGCTCCAAGCCACAGGAGCCGGTCCCACGGAATCGCTGCCTCCCCGTCAGGGCAGCTCCTGCTCCTCTCCTCCACCGGCTCCTCCTGCGCCGTGCTGGGGCTGCGCGGCTGCTCTGGGCTTTGGGAAGGAGCCCCTGGGCTCGGGGTCGGTGCTGCAGGAGCAGTGACACAGCCAGCCCCGGCGAGCCCATCAGAGCAGCAATTCCCTCATTCCCTGCCTTCAGCCCGGGCTCTGCGCCGCTCCAGCAGCTCGCAGGCACGGCTGAGCCCAGCACCAGGTCTGGTGTTTCCCTCACAAGTCCCACATCCCAGCTGGAGCGCGGCACCTGAGAGCATCAACAGCGGGAGGCAGGGCAGGGGAGGTGGGAATGCGGGGGGCTGGATGCTGCTCCTCCTGCTGCTCCGGGAGCTGCGGCAGCTGCGGCTCTAATCACAGGGATTCGAGGAAAAACCCTCGAGAAACCAGACACAAACCAGAGAGCTGGCCTCGGGCCTGGAAAACCATCTGAGCTGGGCTGCACCGGGAATGGAATGGGAACGGGAACGGGAACGGGAACGGGAATGGGAATGGGAATGGGAATGGGAACGGGTGTGGGAATGGGAATGGGAACGGGAGTGGGAACGGGAACGGGAACGGGAATGGGAATGGGAACGGGAACGGGAATGGGAATGGGAATGGGAATGGGAATGGGAACGGGAACGGGAATGTGGGAACGGGTGTGGGAACGGGAATGGGAATGAGAATGGGAATGGGAACGGGAACGGAACGAACGGGAGTGGGAATGGGGAATGGGAATGGGAATGGGAATGGGAATGGGAATGGGAATGAGAATGGGAATGCCACAGGCAGGATCCTTCTGAGGGTCACCGGGGGGCAACAGAGCTTCAGCAAAGAAAGGAAGCACAGGCAGGGGACAATCGAGTCCTGAGGGGAGGAGAGGATGAGCCCAGCTCAGGCTGATCCCAGCTCCCCACTCCTCCTGCTGCCCCCATGCTGAGAGCGGGAGTGGGGAGATGCTGCAGGAAGACGCTGGGAAAGACTTGGGACCATGGAAATGCTTTTGTCTGGCTGGAGTCTTCCCTCTGCTCCTCATCAGTAATTAGAGCTGCTAATGAAGAGCTCATTTACTGGGATTTAACAGAGCCCTTTGTCCCCAGCGCTGCTGCCCAGCCCTTCCCCCCGCCCCGTCCCCTCCCCATACCTGCCAGAACTCTCTGGGCAGTGCCAGGGCTGGACAGAGCTCCTAGCCCGGAGCCTTTCTCACAGGGTGGGAAGACAGAGAGCACAAAAAGGAATCAATTTGTCAGAAAGCTTGTAATGAGCTGGTGTGGAGAGCTCAGCCAGGTTCTGATGACCCCCCGGGTTAATTAACCTGCAGCAGAGCCCCGTGTCTCCTCTCACTCTCCTTGGCTGATGTTTGTCTCTCTGGCTGAGGCGCTGCTCCTCGTGTGACACCTCCAGGTGCTCTCCTGCCTCCCTGCTCTGCTGGCAGTGCTGCCAGGAGCTGACCTCGCTCCCAGCAGAGCTTCAGCCCTCATCTGTCACAGCTCCGTGATCACAGCTAGCAAGAGCGCTCTGCCTCCAGCCTGCTGCTGTCCTGGCTCCAGGGACATCCCAGCTCCTGAGACATCCCAGCTCCAGGGACATTCCAGCTCCTGAGACATCCCAGCTCCTGAGACATCCCAGCTCCAGGACATCCCAGCTCCAGGGACATCCCAGCTCCTGAGACATCCCAGCTCCTGAGACATTCCAGCTCCAGGGACATCCCAGCTCCAGACATCCCAGCTCCTGAGACATCCCAGTTCCAGGGACATCCCAGCTCCTGAGACATCCCTGTTCCAGGGACATCCCAGTTCCTGAGACATTCCAGCTCCAGGGACATCCCAGCTCCAGAGACATTCCAGCTCCTGAGACATCCCAGCTCCAGGGACATCCCAGCTCCTGAGACATCCCTGTTCCAGGGACATCCCAGCTCCTGAGACATTCCTGTTCCACATCCCAGTTCCTGAGACATTCCAGCTCCAGGGACATCCCAGCTCCAGAGACATCCCAACTCCTGAGACATCCCAGGTCCAGGGACATCCCAGCTCCTGAGACATCCCTGTTCCAGGGACATCCCAAATCCCAGGGACATCCCAACCCCTGAGTTTCCTGCCAGGAAAGGGCCTCAGAGCCAGGCAGGGCAGGGTGGGATGGAGGGAGAAGGGAGCATGCATGGCATGGCCAGGGATGGGAGAGTGGATGCCATGACAAGGAGAAACTCCAAAAACCTTGGAGTTCTGGTGGCATTTCAGCTCCCTCTGGAGAGAGCAGGAGGGCTTCAAACACTGAACCTGCAGGTGCAGCTTCTCTGTTATGGATGGACTGTGGAGCTTCCCTGTTATGGGAATATTCAGGTCCTTTTCACCTGTAAGAAAGCAGGAATGGGAGCAGAGGGGACAGCCCTTGGAGCTGGGACAGGACAG
This sequence comes from Motacilla alba alba, assembly GCF_015832195.1. Lineage (NCBI taxonomy): Eukaryota > Metazoa > Chordata > Aves > Passeriformes > Motacillidae > Motacilla > Motacilla alba. The sequence goes on from NC_052042.1 coordinate 751,070, forward strand.
GAAGGGTCAAACTCCCGAGGTTCCTCTGGGCCCAGACAGTGAGTCCTGAGCCTCTCCAGAGGATGAGGGAGATTCCCACAGGGAGAGGTTGTGGAGCTGAGTGAAAGCAGCCCCCGAGGGTGGCACATCTGCCAGGGACAGGGACTCAGCTGTTTCTGAGCTGGAAGCGTGACTGGAAATGGGGAAGGAGCTGCCCTGCAAGAGGAGCAGCACCAACCACTCTCTGCTGACAATTTCAGCCTCAGCTCCCTCCTCTGCCCCTCTGGCACTGACTGAGAGCCTTCCATGGCCGGGAATTCCTGCTCCTCCCTGCCTGGGGGATGTGCTCCAGCTGATGCTTCCTTTGCACGGATGCGCTGAGCAGGATCAGCTCCTTGTCCTTCCCCTTTCCCAGTGGGGAGCAGGGACGAGTTCAGTGGTCACAAACAAGGTGGGGGAACTGTTGGGAGCAGGTGCCAACATCCTTTTGTCTCCAGAGACAGTCACAGCCATGGATCTGACAGGTAAAGGATGTGGGCAGGTGGGAAAAGGACATGGACAGGTGATAAAAGGGACATGGATAAAAGGACATGGCCAGGGGGAAAAGGACATGGACAGGTGATAAAAGGGACATGGATAGGCACTAAAAGGACATGGCCAGGGGGAAAAGGACATGGACAGGTGATAAGAGGACATGGATAGGCACTAAAATAAAAGGACACGGATATGTGATAAATGGATGTGGCCAGGCAGAAAAAGAACATGACCAGGTAGTAAAAGGACATGTCCAGGTGGGAAAAGAACATGGGCAGATGATAAAAGGAGATGAATAGGTGGGAAAAGGCCATTTACCAGGAGGTAAAATGGGAGCAGCCCAGTTCCCAGGGATCAGGCTGGGAAGGAAGGGTCCCCAGGCTGTGAGTGCAGACATGAGCTGGATTTTGGGAATGTGTTATTGCATCCCTGTTCAGCCAGGGTTTGGGAATGTGTTATTGCATCCCTGTAGGGCCAGGGTTTGGGAATGTGTTATTGCATCCCTGTAGGGCCAAGTTTTGGGAATGTGCTATTGCATCCCTGTAGGGCCAGGGTTTGGGAATGTGCTATTGCATCCCTGTTCAGCCAGGGTTTGGGAATGTGTTATTGCATCCCTGTCAAGGCAGGGTTTGGGAATGTGCTATTGCATCCCTGTAGGGCCAGGGTTTGGGAATGTGCTATTGCATCCCTGTAGGGCCAGGGTTTGGGAATGTGCTATTGCATCCCTGTCAAGGCAGGGTTTGGGAATGTGTTATTCCATCACTGGAGGGCTGCATGGCATGGCAGGGATGGAAGGGACAGAGCTCAGCCCCTGCTCTCCCCCAGCAGCTGCAGGAGCAGAGTTTTCCAGAACAGGAATTGAGGCTGCTCTGGAGCTGCTGGAGCAGCTGGGCCAGGCTGTTCCATCTGGATAGTGATGGAGAAGGGAGGCCCAGCCGTGCCCTCCCCCTGCCCTCCCCAAGCCCCAGGGTGCTGCTCCCCCAGCTGGCACTTCCCAGCTCCCCTGGCTGCTGCCCTCACCCTGGGAGGGTTTGATGTTTGTTAAACCTGCCTGGCTCCACCAGATTCCACAGTGTCTTGGTTTGAAAAGCCAGCTGTCTGCTAAGGAAGGCAGGAGCCTCCCCTGAAATGGAAAATGTAAACCCCCTCCCTCCGAATTGTTATAATTTGGAAATTAAGGGGCTCTCAGGGAAAGATATGGGAGCAGGAATAACAGTTCTTTACTAGGGAAGACAATTTTTTAAAATAAAATAAACAATGCAGTAATACAAACCAACCCTGCCAGAGTCAGAGCATGCCCTGACCCCCTGTGTGTCAGGGTGGTGGCAGCAGTGCCATTCCATGGTGGCTCAGCCCTCCTGCAGGGCCAGCTGTGCTTCTGCTGGAGCAGGGATCCTGCACAAGGGTGGAGTTTTCCTCTGCAGCTCCAGGGCTGCTGGAGATGGGCCTGCTCTCCCTCTGGGAATGCAGGGCAGGAGAAAGCTGCTCCTCTGGGAATGCAGGGCAGGAGAAAGCTGCTCCTCTGGGAATGCAGGGGGCAAAGGCTGCTGTGCTGTTCCCAGGCTCAGATTGTATCCAGGTAGGAATGCTTGGCTCCTGCCCTGGGCACAGCATCTCCCCATGGGATGATGGAATTTGATCAGCCATGCAGGGACACTCAGTGGCCATGGACAGCAGAGATCTCCTGGAGGGAGGATTGGCTGTGGGAGAGATAAAGAAAACTGCCCCGTGACCAGCAGAGAACTGCCCCAGCTCTGACTGATGGGGATAGAACACACACTTATCTTGCAATCCAGGACATACGGATTGCTGGGGTTTCCCTCCCAGCTGGGACAATGGGATTTTGGAGCAGACCACTGGAGTTTTCTCCTGCAGGATGTTGAGCTGCCCAAGTTCTAGTCAGAACCTGCCAGGGCTGTGTCTGGAGGCAAAGTCAGACCTTGAAAATCTCTGAAAGGTTTGTGCAGCTCAGAAAGACAGGACTCAGTGCTGGAGGTGGGAGCTGGAATTTGCTTTTAGCTTAACACACAAAAAAAAGGACCTAAAAGAGGCTCAGGGTGACTGAAAAATGAACATTCCTGAAATGTTCTTCACATGATAAAAAAACCATCAGTAAATCCAGGGGACATCAATGACAGGAGACATCAATAACCCATCGATCAGGGGGATTGCTTGGGATTGCACTGGAACATTTATTTGTCATTAGCAAGCAGATATTAATTATAATAATATTAATAGTATTGTCATTTTGCTTGGATAAAGCTCACTGGATGGGTTTTAAAGTCTTTTCCAACATAAACCAGTCTGGGGTTCTGGGATTCTATGGCTCCTCAAGGACCTTTCCCTAATTTATCAGATCTTTCTGATAAATTAAAGAACTGGACCTGGAATCTCTCAGCTTCCTTCCTGAAGATCTCCTGGGGATTTTGGCTCCATTCTCCAACAATAGGAAGAGTTGTTGAAGCCCCAGGTGTGGGGAAAGGCCTGGCCCATCTGAAGGAATCAGTGATGGACTAAAATCCCTTTTCCAGCAGTGCTGTCAAGTCCAAACATAGAGAAATTTTCATTCAGCCCTGCCTCCATTACACAGTCCTTCCCAGGATCATCCGCCTCCACCAGCCCTGAGTCCTGGAAACATTTTGCTCCTCTGCTGCTCAGGGGAAGAACCTGAAACCCCCTCCCCGAGAGCCACCTGGCAAGTTCTGCAAAACTTCAGAGCCACTTTCTCCAAGATCTGGAGCTTGCCTTTGGAAGCATCTGCCTTTTAAATGGAAAACGTGTCAGATGCTCCTTTGTAACTGATTTGGGGATTTTGGGAGCTGGAGGGGAGGTGTTATTTTTAAGTTTTATCGGCAGTGCTGAAGTTACTGAGCTGGAAGCTGAATCTCATCACATGCCTTGGAGTCTTGAAACTTTCATAAAAATAGAGCTCAACTCCCAGTGCCACCTGGAGAGGTGAGCTCAGACTGCAGCAATTGGCTCAGGAAGGCTCCTCCTCAATTCCTAAAAGTTCTTTTTCTGCCAGCTTTAAGAGTCCCTGGATACCAGAGATGATCAATTACTACCGAGCTAAGGAGTGGTGTTTGTTGGTCGCTGAATCCCTTCTTTTTCTGAGGAACATAAAGTGGATGAGGAGTGCAATGTGGCCTTGGAATGCTGTCATTGTCCCTCTCTGGATGTGAGGAATGTGTGATAAACCATGTCCTGGGATGCTCCTGTGACTCCTGAACTGATGAGAGGAGGGGAGGTCTGGCCTGAACCACATGCCATGGATCCGGAGGTGTCCAGGGTTTTCTGGTTTGGAAAATCCTGTGTCTCTAAGGCTGAAACTGGACCTTGTCTGTGTTTTCTGGTTCCCATTGCTGAACTGAGCCCCTGAGGAGGAGGCAGAGCAGGGAGAAGGGCAGCCCTGGCTGCCAGCCGTGCCCTGCTCGTGGCCCGGCCTGGCCTCTGCAGCTCCTGGCTGGCCCTGTGTCACCCCTGCCATCCCTGCTTCCCGGGCACACAGCACAGCTGGGACATGTGAGGCTGCTCCCAGTTCCCCAGGACCTCAAAAGGAGGGCAGAGAAACACCAGGAAAAGCAGGAGGGAGAGAAGATGAAAGCTGGCACTTCTCTCTCGAGGCGAGGCAAGAAATAAACCTGAGTCCTCCTCCTTCCCTACTGCCTTTTTGTACAAATTACCATATTTATTTTCTTTCTTGGCCTAGGAGATGGGTTTGTGCCCAAAATGGATCATGTGCTCCCTCCTTGCTGGCTGGCAGCTCCTGAGGGGAGCAGGGAGCTTTTCCTTTGTGCTCCATCACTGAGGCCGGGCTGGAGCTGCAGCCCAGCTGGGGCAGGGCTCCCGCTCCAGGAACTTCATGGAGCTTCCTCAGGCCCTTCAGAAAAGGCTGGGGAAAGGCAGGGGTGACTGACTGGGGGGCATTTAGGAGAGCTGGACTTCTCCAGTCCTAAACCACCAGACCGGGTGTTATTCTGGAAAGGAGATGGTGCTGCCTGCTTCTCTCAGGTCTCTGAGGAAGAGCTGTGGCAAAAAGTCCATGGAGTTCCAGGAGTGAATCCAGAGGAGGCCACGGAGCTGCTCCAGGGCTGGAGCCCCTCTGAGCCAGGCTGGGAGAGCTGGGGGTGCTCACCTGGAGAGGAGAAGCTCCAGCGAGAGCTCAGAGCCCCTTGCAGGGCCTGAAGGGGCTCCAGGAGAGCTGCAGAGGGACTGGGGACAAGGATGGAGGGACAGGACCCAGGGAATGGCTCCCACTGCCAGAGGGCAGGGATGGATGGGAGATTGGGAATTGGGAATTGTTCCCTGTGAGGGTGGGCAGGCCCTGGCACAGGGTGCCCAGAGCAGCTGGGGCTGCCCCTGGATCCCTGGCAGTGCCCAAGGCCAGGCTGGACACTGGGGCTGGAGCAGCCTGGGACAGTGGGAGGTGTCCCTGCCATGGCAGGGGTGGCACTGGGTGGGCTTTGAGGTCCCTTCCCACCCAAACTCCCCCAGGATCCTGTGGAAGTGTCTCTCTGATCCATCTGGGGAAGTTTGGGGCTCTGCCAGTGACCGAGTGCCCCAGGCTAGCCCCGAGGGTGACAGAGTTTGTTCCTCGTGTGTAAATTCTCTGCCCAAGCCCCAGCTCACCTGCAGCAGTGGCTCTCCAGGTCTGATGCTGGAGAACAAGGAGAGCTTCAGGAAACCAGGATGGAACGGGGGAAAAGCAACGGGGTCTTGGAGAGAAACTGCTCTGAAGGGAGGAGGTGCTGGAGCTCGAGCTATGCTCAATGTCCTGACCGAAAATTCAGCCAGTTCCATTTCAGAGCCTCCATTTCCTTTGCTGGCTCGAGAGAAATGTGAGCTCTTGCTTTGGGATGCTGGGGCCAAGGTTCCCAGAGCAGGAGTCAGGATAACCCAGCCCTGTGGGTTGTGTGGTTGTGTTGACTGTGGCTCTGCCTGGATGGCTCCAAGATGAAAGCAAAAGAGGGCTTGGTCACAAAATCTCACATTTTTTATAGGTTTTGGCTCATTTGCATATTGGAGTTAATTGTCCAGTTACAGCCCATGAAGTCCCATCCTTTCTGTTTTTCTCTCTCCAGTCCACGTTGTTTATACTCTTGGGCCCCCAGATGGGACCTGAACCCACAGTCCCCATTTTAGGAAAGTGAAAGTGTCCTGGCCCCTCCCAAACCCCCCTGACCAGCCTCTGCCAGGGCTGCTCCTGCCGCCTCTGTGCCAGCTCCTGTCAGCAAACCCTCAACTCTGGGACTGAACCTTGGAGCCTCAGAGCCTCTTCCAGAGAAGGCAGAGCACAAAAGAAACCCAGAGATGGAATGAATGAATGAATGAATGAATGAATGAATGAATGAATGAATGAAGGGCTGAGCATTCCCAAAATTTCTGTGTCCCATGTTATGAAATAGAGACGACATTCCTGAGCCTGATCCCAGTATTGATGTGTGCAGAGACATTTGTTCAGTGCTCGCAGTAAACACCTTCCAGTCGATGCCAGGAAATGCAGCTGGGGTTTTATAGTGCTTGGGCTTTGTCTTTGGAGAAGAATTGGAATTTTCTCTTTTATTCTTCGCCTCAGAAAGTTTAAGAGAGTGACTCTTGAATGAAGCACAGCGAGGGCAGGTGAGGGATGAGACAAAGGCAGGAGCCATCACTGGCAAAGGTTTCATTGCACATCCTGGGATTTATTTTTTTCCTGCTCTCCCCACCCCCCCTAGATTTTTTCCACAGACCAAGAGAGGTAAACTCATAATGGCTAAAATACAGGTTGGGAATTGAGAATTATTGAGAGAAAGAAAAGAGCTTGGCTGAAGAAGATCTGCATGAGGTGATCCCAGTCCTCCAAGTTCTGATTCTGTGGATATTCCCTGACTCAGCTCAGGGAATGGGCAGGAAAGCAACCCAGAAATAAACTAAAATACAACAGTGGGAATATGAAAATAAACTCACAGAATCCCAGCCTGGTTTGAGTCGGAAGGGACCTTAAAGGGAGCTGGTGCCAGGGGGTGGGAACAGTCCTGGCTTACCTGGATGCTCTGGCTTAGCTTTGGAGTGGATCTTGGTTTAACAGGGGCAGCAGTGCTGCCATTTCCTGCTGCAAACCCTCCAAAGGAGCCTCTGGCATTTCTCATCAGGGCTCAGGGTGGTTGCCTGAAAAATTCAACATCTTTCTATGAATTCCCTGTATTCCCACCAGCTCAGCCACGAGCTTCTGCCTCTGGAGTTCTCCCAAGCCCAGCTGCCGAACCTGAGCTGCAACTGCCTCTGGGCTGGAATTCCTGCCCTGGGAATGGTGCTGGAGGGAGCCCAAGTGGGACCCTGGGCAGAGCAGGGGGTATTAAGCTCTGATCCTCTCATTGAGTGACAGCAGAGCCTCCCCAGGGCTCTGTTGAGGGCCTCACTTTTCAAACTCTCCCTGAAAAGCCCTGGAAATAAAACTGGACTTCGTTGCTAACTTGGCAAAAAAGCTGAGCCTTGTTCTGCTGACTTTGGGATCAGCTCTCCGAGAGCTGAGGTTCATGTTCAGACTGCTAAAATCAGTTCTTCTACTCAGGTTTAAGCTGGAATTTAAGTTGTGCTAAGAGGAGGGGACAGGCTGGGCCCAGCCTGAGCTCAGCCTCACCCCAGTCCATTCATCATCTGGGCAGGGGGACTTCAGTGCCAGGCAGTCCTGGAATGGCATCCAGGGTGTTTCATATGCAGTTCTTTGTCAAAAACTGCTTCTCCATGCCAGAATATTTGTAGGAAAGTTAAGGAAAGGTCATCACAGCCCCAGAGTCCCTTCCTTGGCCTGAGCCTGGCTCCCACTGGGGGCAGACAGTGCTGGGAATGGCCAGCCAGGATCAGGGGGTTTGGGATCTATCCCTGGGGGGCCCAGCCAGGATCAGGGGGTTTGGGATCTATCCCTGAGGACTGAGAGCACCGAAAAGCACAGCCCATTGTACTTCCTTATTAATGTAAATGAAACGAGTGGGGGGAAAATCCATAGATTTCAGAGCCAGGGCTTTCCAGGCAGGGAGAAGCAGCGATTCCCACCTTTGGGTTTATAATATCAGGGTGATTCAGATGCCTGAGCCTGGCTGCTCTGGCAGGCTCCGTGTCTGCACCGTGTCAGCCTTGGGCAGGGTCTGACTTTGGGAAGGCAGAGGAAAGGGCTGGGAGGGGCCCTTGGATCCCCAAAGGCTCGCAGCAGTGCAGGCTACTCGGCTTCTTCTGCAGGGGATCCCAGGTCTGCCTTTTACTTCCCTTTTCCCTGGGTAACGAGGAGCCTTTCCCACATCCCCTCCGCTGGGCTGGTGCTCAGGGCCAGCCTGGGGGGACACTGAGCTTGTCCCCAGAGCAGCCCCAGGTCCCTCCCAGCAGCCCAGCCCAGGCTCCTGCATTTCCACTCCCGTGTCCCCCTGCAGGGGCTCCTGTCCTGGCACAGCCTGAGCCAGGAGCCCTGAGCTGCCAGGGTCAGCTCCTGCGGCAGCACATCCCTTGGGAGAGCACATCCAGCACATCCCTTGGGAGACCACATCCAGCACATCCCTTGGAGGAGCTCACCCAGGACATCCCTTGGGAGAGCACATCCAGCACATCCCTTGGGAGAGCACATCCAGCACTCCCAGCACACCCAGCACTCACACCCAGCACACCCAGCACACCCAGCACTCACACCCAGCACTCACACCCAGCACTCCCAGCACTCCCAGCACTCACACCCAGCACACCCAGCACTCACACCCAGCACTCACACCCAGCACACCCAGCACTCCCAGCACTCCCAGCACTCACACCCAGCACACCCAGCACACCCAGCACTCCCACCCAGCACTCACTCCCAGCACTCACACCCAGCACACCCAGCACACCCAGCACTCCCACCCAGCACTCACACCCAGCACTCACACCCAGCACTCACACCCAGCACTCTCAGCACTCCCAGCACTCCCAGCACCCAGCACATCCCCCAGAAGGGATCCCAGGGGCTGTCCCGGAGCTCTCTGCGGGTCAGCCCGAGCTCTCCCTCTCTGCTGCTGCAGTCTTGTAGCCATAGAAACGACGGGAATTTATAGGCACCAGCCGGTGCCTTGGCTGAGTCTGCAGGGAGCGGCAGTGCCAGGGCCCCCGACGTGCCCGTCCCCGCAGGGTGGCACAGAGCTGTCACCAGGGCTCTGCTGGGCACCACGGGAGTCAGGCTTGGGGACAGCAGCGGCTCCCGTGGGAATTCAGCAGCCTGGATTTGGAGCTCTCTGGAGGGGGGATGGGGTCTGCTCCCAGCTGGAGCTGAGGGGGCACCGTGGTGACATCCAGAAATTGTCACAACCCGGCGATCTCTGATGGACTGGCACCAGCACTGCTGGGCCAGGAACGTCTGCTCTTCACCAGGTGGCCCTGGGAGGGACAAGAGGGTGTTTGGAGCATTCTGCTCCAGTGGAAAATGTCCCTTCCCATGGCGGGGGTGGCGCTGGCTGGGCTTTGGGGTCCCTTCCAACCCAAACCATCCTGGGATTCTGTGATTCCATGGAAATCTACTCCCTTTGGGGCCCTCAGTCCATTTGTGCAGCACCCCATTCCAAAGGTCTGGTTCCAAACATCTCCACATGCAAATGGGCTCTCTAGGATCCAATTGGAATCTTCCTTCTGGAGCAGGAGCAGGGATTTGGAACCCAGAGTCTAAAATTAAACTTGTCTGTGAAGGGAGTGGAGTTCAAAGCCAGGACAGACCAAAGAACCTCAAGTGAACCTGAAACTTTGGAAATAGAAAATAAGCTTTGGATTTTCCCATGTTTTTCCAGGAAGGCACCAGCTCCTCCTGCGTTCTTCAGTCTCCGTAAAAAAAAAAACAAAACCAACCCTGAAGTCAAAACCCAAATAACTCTGAACAAAAAGACAGAACTGCACAGTGAGAGAAGGGTGGGAGGGAACATTTCACCAGCAGCTCTGCTCAAAACAAAGAGGGTTTTCAGCTCCTTGATCACGAGGAGGACGTGAATAAAGGAATTAAAGCTGTGGATATTTTCTGTGATCACACAACTCCAGGAGAGCTGATGAAGTTCTTGGGAGATGCAGAAAGCAGCTGAGAAATGTCAAAGCAATGAAGGCATTTCAGGAGTGGCTGTTCCAAGGAAGTGACAGCAAAGGCTTAGTCCAGAAACAAGGACTCCGTGCTGAGCTGGAGCTGGGGTGACAAGGAAAGGGGAAATTAAAAAATAATAACTGATAATAACGAGTCAGCTGCTTTTTCCAGTGGCTGGGAATCCTTTGGACATGTTGGTCTCACAGGGCAGGAGCCAAACCTGAGCCTGTGTTCAATGCCAGCCAGGGATCCCTCAAAGGCATCCAGTGCCACCCTGCCATGGCAGGGACGCCTCCCACTGTGCCAGGGAGCTCCAAACCCCATCCAGGGACACTGCCAGGGATGGGGCACTGCCAGGGGTGGGGCACCAGAGTCCCAGGAAAAACAGAGTTTGGGTGCATGCTCTGGGCAGTTCCTGAGCTGTTCCTCACGAAGCTGGGGACAAGGGGATGATCCATTTTTATATATCATTGTTTTATTCCTTGAATTAAAAACGAAAACAATCATAAAAAGTGTGGTCATGTCCCATCTGCAGCTGATTTCCTGGGACTTTGTGTCCCTGAGCCACTGCTGTCCCTCAGTCCCCCCACGCTGTTTCCACCCCTCAGGCACAAATCCCCTCACCCTAAGGCAGACAAACCTTGGATAAGGTGACCTTGGAAGGGACTTCTTTTCTGTATAAAGAGTTTCTCCCCAGCCTCCAGTCCCAAACCAGTCCTGACACGGGGCTGGGATGGAGAGGGATCCGTACATCCCTTTATCCAAGATGTTGGGATCAGTGCAAAGCTGGGCTTAGGTCCTTCCCAAGGGAATTGCTTTTCCCTTTTGGACCCAGCTCTGTCCCACTGCACCCTCTGGGTGTTGGGATCAGCTCTCAGCGTTCAGTGCTTTGCTTCCTGCACAGGGAGAGGAGGTGGGGATTAAACTTTGTCTGGGGACAACAAATCAGGCAGGAGAGCAGGGCTGGGATTTGGGGTTTGGAGAGCAGGGCTGGGTTTGGAGAGCAGGGCTGGGATTTGGGGTTTGGAGAGCAGGGCTGGGTTTGGAGAGCAGGGCTGGGATTTGGGGTTTGGAGAGCAGGGATGGGGTGGGAGAGCTCAGCCACCAGAGGCCACTTCACTTCTCCACATTTTGCATCTCAGGGCTGAAATATTCAGGAGGATTTTGACTCCTGAATTTCCCTCTGGGCTCAGGCAGGGCAGCAGCTTAGGCAAGGATGTGCTTTCCAGTGGCTCAGTGCTCCCAGGAGAGGCTGGAAAGAGCCAGGGCTGTGCAGCACTCCCAGCTCCCCTGAGTGAAAGGCTGGGAGAGCTGGGGGTGCTCACCTGGACAGGAGAGGCTCCAGGGAGAGCTCAGAGCCCCTTGCAGGGCCCAAAGGAGCTCCAGGAGAGCTGGAGAGGGACTGGGGACAAGGCATGGAGGGACAGGACCCAGGGAATGGCTCCCACTGCCAGAGGGCAGGGATGGATGGGAGACTGGGAATTGGGAATTGTTCCCTGTGAGGGTGGGCAGGCCCTGGCACAGGGTGCCCAGAGCAGCTGGGGCTGCCCCTGGATCCCTGGCAGTGCCCAAGGCCAGGTTGGACACTGGGGCTGGAGCAGCCTGGGACAGTGGGAGGTGTCCCTGCCATGGCAGGGGTGGCCCTGGGTGGGGTTTCAGGTCCCTTCCCACCCAAACCACTCCAGGATTCCATGACAGGATCTCTGCTGTTCTTTCCACGCTGCTCTGCTCAGCCCCTGCCACGGAAGCTTTTCCAAGCGATTAAAAAGCCAAGGTCAGTCCCTTCCAGGCTGTGCTGACATCGGGCTCCACAGGTTCCCAGTCCTTGGGGATCCCTTTTCCTCCCTCACCATTGGGCTGTGGCTGAATCCAGATGTTCAATCTCCAAATTCCTCAGCTCATTAACTGGCATCCAATCTGACCTGGGAATTTCTGCTGCAACCTCATTTCTCTGCTCCAAGGTCAGGGACAGGCATTTGCAAACCAACAAGGTTCTTCTTGCAGTGCTTGAGTGTGATGACATTATTATTATTATTATTATTATTATTATTATTATTATTATTTTAATTATTGTTATTACTTTAGTTCATATTAAATAATATTAACCATATTAAATATTAAACAATATCAATAATATAATATTAAATTATTATTGTTTTATTTTTATTACTCTTCGCCATTCCTGCAGTGCTGGGGGATGAGTCCCCTCCCAGGCTGTGGAGCAGACTATGGAGCACCCCATGCAGGAACACAAAGGACATGGGGCAGGAGGGATTATTTTAGCAGAACTCTTGGGATGGGAATTGTGCTGCTTGGTGGGTTTGCCTTTGCCCATGAACATCCAGGGATTGGGACTGAGATTTGTCTCTGGAGACTGAATTTAGGGAAGCAGGGCATGGGAACAGATGAGGATCTGCCGAATAAATTGTAAGCACAGGGCAAAAAGTGAAGTTTGTAGAGTTCTGCTCCGTGGGGAAAGTCTGGACGTGGCTCTGGTAAGCCTGGCTGAGCCAGGCCTGGCCTGATGTTGGGAAGTCAGGGACAGGGTCAAGAATGAAGGACATTCCTGGATATCTCATCCCCATAAAGGACATCCCTGGGTATCCCATCCCCATAAAGGACACCCCTGGATATCTCATCCCCATAAAGGATATCCCATCCCCCTAAAGGACATCCCTGGGTATCCCATCCCCATGAAGGACATCCCCAGGGTTTATCACAGTAGGCATTAGAACAACACCAAATCCTGGCTGGGAGGGCTCTCAGGGGTCTTGGCTTTGCCAGGGAAAGGCTCTTCCAGGTTGTTCCTTCCTGGGGGTGCTCAGCCCAGTCCATCCTGCACAACTCCAGGGATGCTGGTTTTGCCCCATTCCCAGGCAATTCATTCCAGGATTTCACCAGCCCCAGGACAGAAGGGTTTTCCCCAATGCCCAACCAAACCTTCCCTTGTTAGGAATGAATCCAGCTGCTCCTGGTTAATCCAAAAGCTCGTTTGTCAGGATGGGCTGCAAAAGGCAGTTCCCAGGTGCAGGAGCTGTGTGCTGCAGCTTTTCCTGCAGCTCTGAGTACGCAGGGATTGAATCCCGAGGCACTCCTGGAGGAGCTGTGATGAGCAACGGGGTAACTCCTTCCTTTTGCTGCTCTCGCCGGGGGAATAACTCAGAGCAGGGCGAGGAAAAGGTTTGGCAGCTCCAGGAGGATCCAGGTGCACGTGGAGGTGAATTGGAGACAGCCACACTAAGCAGCAGATTTTGGGGCTCAGAAATGAGGAAATGTCCTTTTTTTCTACCAAGGAGAATCACAGAAATTGCCCTCAAGCAGCTCCTGCCCTCAGGTGTGAAAAGAGAGGGATTGTTTTCCCTCCTGCACCTTTCCTGGGACTCTGAACAGCTGAAATCCCAAATCTGTGACTGAGTTATTCTCTCTTCGTGTTTTTCATTTGCTTGCCAAGCTTTGGGATACAAAGGGAAATCCAGGAATACAAAACGCTCCAAAATCCCACAAAACACCCAGCAAATGCTTAAACACAAATGAGCTCTCCCTTCCAGCAGGACTGGGGTCTCCATTAGCTCCTCGATGCCAGGGCAAATCCCATTATTCTCACTGCCAGCAAGCAGCACAGCCATTCCCTGCTCCATTGTATCTTCTGTGTTTTCTCCCAGCTTCACTAATTCAGTCTGGTCCTTGTGAAAAAAGGGAATCAAAGGTTTTCCTGGAGTAAATCAGGATAAAGAAGTGATTTACAAAAAGTGTTCCCTTCTGAAATCCTGAGCTTGGTTTTGTGTGACCCAGAGAGCAACTCCTGCAAACAGATGTGACATTCCAGCCATGGGGATGACCTGGAATTCAGATATCCCATCAATTCCACAGGAACTGTAAAGCATCTCAGAGCAGCCTGAGTTACAGCCCAGCCGCCTCCTCCAGTGCACTCCACATCCAGCTCATTGCTGTTATTTTTTCCACATAAATACATCCAGAAGAGGAATTAATTTGTCCTGGGGACTGCTGACAGCTCTGGCTCAGGAGGAGGAGAGCAGGGAAAGGAGTTGGGGGGGGGGGGGGGCTCTTTGGAACAGGCAGCAAAGCAAAGGAGGCCTGAGGCAGCTGGGATCCTTTGGGATGGGGTTCAGGCATGGGATGGCCTCTGTGGGGACCCACCTCCAGCCCCTGGTCACTCAAGGGATGAGGTGGCAGCTCCTGTGACCACCCAGCCCCAAAGCTGTGGCACTCCTGCTGGTTTTGGGGTGCAGGATTTCCCCCCTTCAGTGCTCCAAACCCCAAACTCCCCCGGGCTGCCAGGCAGGTCCAGCCTGGCTGTGGCTGAGCAGGACGTGACCCCCTGGGCAGGTCCAGCCTGAGCAGGAGGTGACACCTGGGCAGGTCCAGCCCAGCCCCACGGCTCCCAGAGGGTTTGGGAGTGGGGGATGCCATGCCATGCCATACCCTACCCCACCCTGCCCATCCCTATCCCATCCCATCCCTGCTTATCCCTGCCCCACCCTGCCCTGCCCTGCCCCGCCCCGTCAGGGGTGGCAGAGCCCCCCGGCAGCAGCCAGGGCTCCACACCCACCCCAATCCAGCAGCAGCCAGGGCTCCACACCCACCCCAATCCAGCAGCAGCAGCAGCGGTCGGTGCTGTCCCCATTGTCCCCTGCAGGCCCGGCCCCCACTGTCACTGGAATCCTGGAGCCAGCCGGGCAGGGACTGGGGGAGCTGGGATGGGCTCCTGGAGCCTCTCTGCAAAGCGGGAATGGGCACCCCGAGGTGCCCAGGCTGCCCTTTCCCACAGAAATCCACGGGATTCCATGTGAACATCTCCCACGGCTCCCCCAAAGTTCTGCTCCAAGTCTTGCCCACACCTCCCCCAGAGCCGATGGGAAAGGGCAGAGGCACACGAGGAAAGGCCAAACACAATTCCTGTCCTTTGGGAGCCTCAGCCTTTTGGAATTCATTTTCCTTTCACATCAGAATGAACAGAGAAATTCAGAAATCCTTCCCCAAGCGGAAATTTCATTTTGGAAATGTCAGAACCCTCGCCTGGAAATGCTTCATTCTCCAACACTGAAGCAGGAGGATTTGAAAAAGCAAATGTAATCTATAAATATGAAAATACTCCTAAAACATGGATCCCATTCCATATTATTAAAATTCCTATTACACCTCACTGTGTTCCATTAAAACAACAGCAAAAACCCTGAGTTAAATCCAACAAAAGCTGGAATTTAGGTGCCCCATTTTGAGCACAGATTATTTCCACTTCCAAGGGTGGCTCTTCCCTCATTAGAGCTTCCCATTTTGGATAAAGAAGGTTTTTTTTTTTTTCCAAAATCCAGTACAAGTTGTAGCAATAGCTCCAATTTCTCTCAGTGCTCCCAACCTCAGGAATGTTCACCCAGGGTGGGAGGGTTGGGGATGTGGGTAGGGGGTGAAGGAAAGGAGGAAGAGCAGAGAGGTTTCAGCTTCTCCTAAATCCAGTAATTCCCTTTCGGAGTCCCGGTTTGGAGAGCCTCCATGGACCCCCACCCTTCTGGATGAGACCGTGCCCAAACCTGGGAGCCCAAGGGCTGTTGTTTAAAGGGGACACCTTTAAATTAACCACAATAAAGGGACACATTAAAGGGACACACTCTGCCTGGAAAGGGCCCAGGCTGAGGGTTCTGAGCTGCTGAGGGAGGAATTTGCTCCGTTTGGAAAGGCCAGGCTGGACACTGGGGCTTGGAGCACTCTGGGGCAGGGGGAGGTGCCCCTGCCATGGCCCTGGGTGAGCTTTAGGGCCCTTCCAACCCAAACCAGTCTGTGATTTCATGAAAGGCTTTCCTGGGGCTGAGAAATGTTCCAGCTGGGTGGGATAATCCAGCAGGATGCCCCTGCAGGAGCTCAGCAGAGCCCAGGCCTGGGAAGGATCAGCCAGGGATCCGACACCCACTGCCAGTCCATGCAGGGAGTCTGTGAGGGACACTGAGCCCGATAGCCCCGATTCAGCTGCCAGATCCCACAGGATCCCTGTTCCTCTGCTCCTTCCCACAGGATCCCTGTTCCTCTGCTCCTTCTCACAGGATCCCTGTTCCTCTGCTCCTTCCCACAGGATCCCTGTTCCTCTGCTCCTTCTCACAGGATCCCAATTCCTCTGCTCCTTCCCACAGGATCCCTGTTCCTCTGCTCCTTCCCACAGGATCCTAGCTCATTCCCCCAGGATTCCAGCTCCCCTGCTCCTTCTCACAGGATCCCTGTTCCTCTGCTCCTTCTCACAGGATTCCAGCTCCCCTGCTCCTTCCCACAGGATCCCTGTTCCTCTGCTCCTTCCCACAGGATCCCAGCTCCCCTGCTCCTTCTCACAGGATTCCAGCTCCCCTGCTCCTTCCCATAGGATCCCAGTTCCTCTGCTCCTTCTCACAGGATCCCTGTTCCTCTGCTTCTTCCCACAGGATCCCAATTCCTCTGCTCCTTCCCACAGGATCCCAGCTCCCCTGCTCCTTCCCAGGCTTTGGGGGGTCTGCCTGAGGGAAGGGAAATCCCAAAATGCTGTTTCAGATCCTCGCTCAGCCTCACTGCTGCTCCAGCCCAGAGAGGCATTTACATTTTTTCCAAAGCACTGTTTGGGCTGTGTTTATGTGGAGGACACAGAAACAATTGAAATGTAACAGCCTGAGTGTTCCTGAGCTCATTTCTGCTCGCTGGGGCCAGTGTCTGTGTGTTCAGGCCACGAAATCACCGCGGGCTCCCCTCCCTCCTCACACCGTTCGTTTATGGCAGCCCGAGGCTCTGGGTGGGAGATTAACTTTTACAGGGACGCCTCGAGCCAATTCCGTGTTACTGCTGTGTGTGCTGCAGGATTCCAGTTCCACACGGAAAAAACTGCATCCCAGGGAAAGCTGACAGTGCTGGGCAATGTCCCAGAGCAGCTCCAGGGAATGTCCCAGAGCAGCTCCAGGGAATGGCACACACCAGCCCCAGCCCCAGGGAATGTTCCAGAGCAGCTCCAGGGAATGTCACACACCAGCCCCAACCCCAGGGAATGTCACACACCAGCCCCAACCCCAGGGAATGTCCCTGAGCAGCTCCAGGGAATGGCACACACCAGCCCCAGCCCCAGGGAATGGCACACACCAGCCCCAACCCCAGGGAATGTCCCTGAGCAGCTCCAGGGAATGTCCCAGAGCAGCTCCAGGGAATGGCACACACCAGCCCCAGCCCCAGGGAATGGCACACACCAGCCCCAGGGAATGTCCCAGAGCAGCTCCAGTCCCAGGGAATGTCCCAGAGCAGCTCCAGGGAATGTCCCAGAGCAGCTCCAGGGAATGTCACACACCAGCCCCAGCCCCAGGGAATGTCCCAGAGCAGCCCCAGCCCCAGGGAATGTCCCAGAGCAGCTCCAGGGAATGTCACACACCAGCCCCAACCCCAGGGAATGTCACACACCAGCCTCAGCTCCAGGGAATGTCCCAGAGCAGCTCCAGGGAATGGCACACACCAGCCCCAACCCCAGGGAATGTTCCAGAGCAGCTCCAGGGAATGTTCCAGAGCAGCCCCAACCACAGGGAATGTCCCAGAGCAGCCCCAACCACAGGGAATGTCCCAGAGCAGCTCCAGGGAATGTCCCAGAGCAGCCCCAGCTCCAGGGAATGTCCCACACCAGCCCCAGCCCCAGGGAATGTCCCAGAGCAGCCCCAGCTCCAGGGAATGTCCCACACCAGCCCCAGCCCCAGGGAATGTCCCAGAGCAGCCCCAGCTCCCTGAGGACCAAAGGTGTCCAGCAGCACCTTGGCTTGGAGCAGGAATTTGGGAAAGGGGGAAACAGGGAAGTGCTCAGAACCCCTTTAATCCACGTTTAATAATTTCAGTGCCAGGGATTCCCCCATGGCACCTCCTGACTGGGATGTGTGGTGTAATCAATCAGGCACGGGCTGGAAATGAAGGCTGTGGCCACCAGGGATTTTTCAGGGAATTTTCCTTTCGTTGCTTTTTGTCAGCACCAAACAATTCCAGCTTGCGACCCCAATAAGAGGCAGAGCTGAAGTCCTGCTTGGCTCAAAATTTCTTTCAACAAAAATGTTGCCACAGTCCAGGTATTTAAGATTTTAAAATAAGATGCTCTGGGCACTGAATCAAGGTCTCATTGGTCAAAAAATGGAGTTTATTCAGATTAAGAAATAGAAATGTGTGGTATTTACATGCCTTCTGAACAGAGAGAAGCAGAGAAAAGAATGATCAAAACAATTCTTATCTCATTTGCTGCTCCTGGTGTTTGCACGTGTGGAATGTGTTGAGAAGGTTGTTTACCTGAAGGAATTTGGTAATGAGATTCTGGTAGAGATTGTTTCTGTTAAATAACCTATCAGGTCTAAACCGTGTAGACTGTCAGTCACGAGTTAGTAGTTTGTTAGTGGAATATTCTGTAATATTGTTAGAGTATAATATATTACAATAAAATAATTAATTAACCTTCTGATATCACGGAGTTCTGCACATCACTCTTCCCCGACGTTGGGCATCGTAGAACCCACAGAAATGAAGAGGCTGAGACCAAAGCCAAGTGCAGCCTTTGGATGGATCCCTGCCTGGATCCTCCCAGGAGCAGGAATTGTGCTGGCTTTGTGGAATTGCAGCAGTTTTACCCCAGCTCCCTGTGCAGAGCTGTCCCTGGGAGAGAGCTCGGCTCCTCCTGAGCTCAGTCCCAGCCCTGCCCTTCCCCAGGCCCTGCAGGGAGCATCAGGAGAGGCGCAGATGTTGGGGAGGATGAAAGTTTGACAAGAAAGTCTCACAGATTTGTGTGCTTAGCAGAAAGATTTTTGAACGTAGAATCTGCAGGGAGAATAGAGATGGAGGCAAGTTTTGATACAGAAGAAAAGAATTGCTGAGCCAGTCTCACTGGCTAACCAAGGAGGCAGAGGGTGTGTGAGTTAGAAGGGGTTTTATGGCTTAGAGCAAAGGATAAACCCACCTCAAACAGGAAGATGTTTTTACCAAGCAGAAAGATTGCACAGGCAAACAAGCCTGCCGATGGTGCAAGTGGAAAAAAGGTCTCAGAATTTTCCACTGCAAGAAAACTGAAAAACATCTTCTGGCTCAAACTGTAACGCACCAACTTCTAGTGGCTGGAGAACAGCAACATGAATATGGTAGTTATAGTAGTTGTGACAGGCTAGAGGTAAAAGTTAATGCATAGATTGGTTCTGCTGTATGAAGATGCTCAGCAAAGAAAAGTACATAATGCATTGTAGCCAAAGCTAAAGGGTCTCCAGGCTTGTCTGCAGCTGGAGCTGACAGCTGTAGGCACAGGCTCTGCCACCCACAACCCTGGCCTGCTGTAACATCTTGGATACAATAAACTGCATTTTGTATACAATAAACTGCATTTTCTATACAATAAACTGCACTTTGAAGAGATGCCTGGAGTCCTGCACCTCTCGATCAGGCTCTTATTCTCAGGAATCTGAGGAGCAGGGCCACTTAAACACAGATCCTTGTGGCCCCCTGTGACCTGAAGAGGTTTTGGGGACATGGCACCCTCCTCACAGCCAGGGATCACTCCCTGATCCCTTTTCTCTGTCCCCCTCGTTCCTGCAGCTCATCCCTCCTGCCCACAGCTCCTCACCAGGAGCTCCTCCAGCAGCCCTGGGAGCACAGGAGCACGGGGGGAATCTGTTTATCCCAGTGAGACACTGCTGGGCTGCGTCCACAGGAGTTCAGTACACAGGGATGTTTGGGAGGAGGAGGAGGAGCCTTGCCTTCCCCCAGAAGGGGCTGGTTCTGGCTCTGGTGACTCTACAAGGTACAGGTGACCTGAGGGAAATGTCCTGCCAAGTTCAACTCGAGCTTGGGAATGACCAGAGAGCATCAGGGAATGATTCAGGACTGGTGGGAGGGGGGAGCCTTAGGGGGAGCTGGAGAAGGCAGAGAAGGCCCAGCTTTCCTTTCCAGGTGCTGCAAAATCCCTGCAGCTGCAAGTGCAGCTCAAACCAGGCCAGTTAATGAATGTCTCCCAAAATGTTTCACTAGGAAGGCATCAGGAGGAGCTGCTGGAGCAGCAATCCCTGGCACAGGAGGATGGCACTGCCACTCCTAGGGGGTTCCAAGAGCAGGAGGAGCTGCCTGGGGATTTGTCCATCCCTCACAGAGCTGGCCATTAGTGACCTCCTGTCCCCACTCCTTTTCTCCTCCTGGCTGCCCTCAGGATCTGCAGCATCCAGAACCAAGCAGGATCTGGAGCAGACACTGAATCCACCTCCTTTCCTGTGTCCCCGAGCCCTCGGGCACTGATCTCTGCTCTGGTGACCAGGGACAGCACCTGAGGCAATCCTTTTCCATACCCAAAACTGCATCAGGGAGTTTCTCTCTGATGATTTCAGTAGCCCTTTTCTCCTGAGTTTTTCCTCCAGCTCTCCCAGGGGTTGTGTCCAACATTTCACAACCACAAGGAAATTCCCTATAACGAGGTGACATCCTTGTCCTTGTGAGCAGGGAGGGGACAAGGGAATGGCTGGAGCTGTGCCGGGGGGGTTGGGATGGATCTCAGGGAAAGGCTCTTCCCCCAGAGGTGCTGGCACTGCCCAGGCTCCCCAGGGAATGGTCCCGGCCCCGAGGCTGCCAGAGCTCCAGGAGGGTTTGGACAGCGCTGCCAGGGATGCCCAGGGTGGGATTGTTGGGGGGTCTGGGCAGGGCTGGGGTGGGACTGGGTGATCCTTGGGGTCCCTTCCAGCTCAGGATGCTCCCTGATTCCCCGGCAGCCACTCCCAGCCTTTCCCATCCCCAGGGAAGTTGAAGTGGTTTCTTGGGAGCAGCTGCAAAGCTGGGGGAGTTTCTGCTCAGGGATAAATTTAAAAAAGGCTGCTGGTTTCAGTCCAATTTGGATGAAAATCAACAAGCAAAAGGGGGGAGAAAACAAAGAAAAAAAATGAGGAATTTCTTACAAATTTGCTTTTTGGCCACCTCCAGCTCCTCAGGGATGAGATGATTTTGGGGATGTTGCTGTTCAATTTCTGCTGGAGTTCAATTCTTGAAGGCAAGAGAAATGTGCATGGAGAGGATCTGAAACCTGTGCTCTCCTGTGTGTGGTTTGTCCCCTCAGGACCCTGCCTGGATGGGTTCTCAGTAATCCCTGAGGCTGCTGAGTTTTCCTGGGCACAGCCAAGGTCTGTCCCTGCCCCTGTCCCTTCCCTGCCCCCATCCCTGTCCTTGTCCCTTCCCTGGGGCCCAAGGACAAGGTGGAGCTGTGGGGGGACTCTGGCAGCATCCAGAGCCTGGATGGGAAGAGCCTTGAGGCCATGGAGAGGCCAGCTCAGTGCTGTTTGTCCCCAGGGAAGCATTTGGCTGTCCCCAAGGGCTCTCAGGACAGGGAGGTCACCCCCAGGACACAGCTGGCTGCTTTGGGAGCTCCAAGCCATGGGCTGAGCTGTCTCCCAGGAGCTGGGAGGGACAGGGAGCATGGAGCTGGGCACCAGGAGGGGGCTGATCCCTGTGTGCTCATCTGGACACACAGAGGGGACCTGATGGATGACAGAGCAGTAAAATAATTTCAAGCTCTGTTGAGAACAGGGAGGGAAAGGAAAGAGGAGATCGATTCCTGCCAAAGGAATACAATCCAGCAGCAGGAACATCTCATTTCCTGGCTGCTCAGGGGGCTCAGGAGGCACCTGAGGTTGATCCAGAGGCTCCCTGTGTGAGCTGAGTGGCCGGGGGCAGCTGGGGAAAACGGGAATTTCTATAGAAAACAAGGATGTAGAGTGGGGATGAGCTGAGAGTGGGATCAGGCCATGGTCTGGGAGAGATTCAGAGGGAGCCACGGGAGTGAGACCGCAGGGCTATGGAGAGCCTGGGGCTGTGGGAGGCTTTCCTGGGAGATGGGAAGGTTCAGGGAGCAGGTTCTGCACTTGGAGCTGCCTGTGGCTCAGGTTTCCATCCTGAAAAGACGTTTTTCCCTCAGTATCTGAATGAAAATGAACACCAGAAAGGAAAATAAATATTTGGTTTAGAGAGTCTTGAACTCCCCAAGAAATTCATCAACATCAATAAAGGCATTGTGGAGCAGGTGGAAATTGTATTTACACTCCATTTTCCAGCAGAAGAAAAGATTCTGAACATTCCCCGGGAGGTTTTGGTCCTTGGAGGGGGGGATGCTGCAAGCAAGGATTCACCTGGGTGCTTTGCACAGTGCTGTGCAGGTGACAGCCACACCGAGGTCACTGCCCAGATCCCCAGTGTCTCACTCCCTGCCCAGGCACAGGAGTGACAAATGGAGAGGACACAGGGCCTGAGGGAGGTCATGCCTGGGCCACGCTCTGCAAATCTGCTTCGCCACAGCTTTTGAGCCCAACTCCGCAATCTCTCTTTATCTCTTTAGGTTCAAAATTCATTCCATTCTCCCCATCTCTGAAACAAAACCTGCCAGACAAAAGTGAGCCGCTCAGGTTGGCGTTATTTCCCCACGCATTCGGCACGGAAAGGACATTTATAATGGAGGAAGCAGGGGAGAATTGTCTGCCACTGCTCAAAAATATCTCCTCCATTTCAAACACGGCTTTATTGTTTCTTTTCTTGTTTCTTTCTTTTTTTCCCCCTAATGCAAGTGAATCCTGCAGGCAGCAGCCTGGTCCTGCCCAGGGCAGCTCCATCCTGAGCTGTGAGTCAGAGAGCATGGGGCAAAAATAGCCTTGATGATGTAATTAATGAGTATTTTCAGAGCAGGGACAAAGGGCTGCAGATGAAGTCACTGGGCCTGATGGCACTTCCTGGCTGCTGCTTTGCCTAATGCAGCCTTTGGGTTTAATTCAGTGTTTTGTGCTGGTGGAGGTTCAGAATCTCTGCTGTTCCTGCCTTCCCAAAGTGGGGCTGCTCAGCTGCAGGGAGACAGCTCTGAGCAGGGACTTCTGAACAGCCTGCAACGCTGAGAAGGCTTTGCAACAGCATAGGAATCATCCTGGAAGGGAAAGGAAGGATTGGAGCAGAGCTAAGGGAGCTGGGGGGGGCTCAGCCTGGAGAAAAGGAGGCTCAGGGGGCCCTTGTGGCTCTGCACAGCTCCTGCCAGGAGGGGACAGCCGGGGGGGTCGGGCTCTGCTCCAGGGAACAGGGACAGGAGGAGAGGGAACGGCCTCAGGCTGGGCCAGGGGAGGCTTGATTGGATATTGGGAAAATTCCTGCATGGAAAGGGGTGTACAGCTGACCAGGGCAGCCGTGGAGTCCCCCTCCCCAGAGGGGTTTAAAGCCCTGTGCTGTGGCACTTGGGGACATGATCAGTGGTGGCCTTGGCAGTGCTGGGGGATGTTGACTCCATGATCCTGAAGGTCTTTTCCCACCATGGCTTCCCACTCCATGGCTTTATCAATGCCATTTTTGGGGCTCTGGTGGCTCAGACAAAGTTCAGGTCCCAGAAGCCAACCCTGCCTGTTACCAATGAGCTCCCAATTAGCAGCACTTACCTGAAAATACCCCAGAAGAGCCCCTTTACCCGCTGGACCCTTGATGCTCTGCACATAGAAAAGCTCTTCCCTCCTTCCTGAGCCAGACTCAGCCAGAGCAGAGAATTCCCAACCAGCCCCAGGCAGCTGATTGGGAATCTGGGAAGTTTCTCTGGGAACAAATATCCAGATTGCTCTGCATGACCCTGGGAAGCTGCTCTGGGGGGACTTTGCTGAGGGAGGCAAAAATCCCCATTTAGGGCTGACAGTGGAGCTTCCTCATCCACTCCAAAGCCTCCTGCAGGGGGAAATTTTCTGGTGCCAATCCCTGCAAAGAGTTCTGCAATTGTTCCAGGTGGGGGAAAGCACTTCTCATGTCTAAAAAGAGCCAGTTTGATCCTCTCACTGCCTCACTCAGCAGTTTGGGGCATTCTCTGGAAGACTTTGCAGCACTGGCAGTAAAACCCCCCTGGGCTGTAGAGGCTCCTGTCCTGTTCCTCAAACCTGGCACCAGCAGCCAAATCAGCAGCAGAACTTTGATGGGCACAGGAGAAACTTGCACTGCACAGTTCTGGTATTTGGAGTGGCTTTTAGGGAATCTCTTGAGTTCCAGGTGGTTCCTTCTCTCCCGACATCCCAAGCCCCTGCCCTGGCCCCTGGATTGGACCTCAGCCCCTCCCCCTCTGCAGGTGATGCCTTTCTTTTCCAAGTTAACTTCTTCAGTTTCCATAATGTCTCAGATTTTTTCCTTATTAAAGGGATCCCACAAGGCTGGCTCACCTGGGAGGCCCTGATGTGAAATCTCAGGTCAGCTTCCAATGCAAGAGAGCATTTTGTGGGAGCAGAGAGCTCCAGAGCAGCTGAGCAGCACCCAGGGAGGGCAGCAGGGCCTCCCTCAGCTGCAGCCGAGCCCAAAGGCACCCAGAGGGGGAAAGCTGCACTCATTTCACAGGATCATGGAATGGGTTGGGTGGGAAGGACCTCAAAGCCCACCCAGTTCCACCCCAACCTTCCACTGCCCCAGGCTGCTCCAAGCTCTGTCCAGCCTGGCCGTGGGCTCTGCCAGGGATCCAGGGATCCAGGGACTGGCCTGCCCCAGCTCCTGCTGCTTTTCCCCAGCTCCTGCTGCTTTTCCCCAGCTCCTGCTGCTGCCCCAGCTCCTGCTGCCCCTCAGCCAGGTGGGAATGAAGGGTGAACTCACCCCACCATGCTCCAGGAAAGGTTCCCACACAACCAGGGAGCTCCTCAGCCCAGCTCAGGCAGATCCTCTGCTTTTGTTTTATATCAAAAGAGTATTTCAATGAATTCCCTCAGCTCCTTTCCAGAGATCTGTAATTGCTGCTGTGGCAACAGCACAGGAGAAGCTGCTTTCCACCCCATGCTTCATTAACTTGCCCCTAACTGGCCAAGTAAACAAAACCAAATTAGTCTGGCTGGGGCTGAATTCCTTCAAGGAATCTGGAGAGGACATGGAAAGGACTCAGTGCTTGAGACAGAGGCTGCACAATGAGCAGGAAATCCTTCAAGTTGAAAATACTCCTGCACTTACTGAGAATAATCAACAGCTGCTGTCCTGGCGTGCCCAGAAAGATTAACAAACAGTGCCTTCATTTGTATGAGGGCATTTTGCTCTCCTTCCTTCTATTAATGATGATTGGGAGTGAATTAAGTGCTGTGGCTGCTCATTTTTCATCCTTTGTGCTCTCAGCTGCCTCTGAGAATAGAACAGGACAGGGGGAAGATTCCAAATGTGCACACACAGGAGCTGCTGAGGGCTGGAACGCCTCAAAATCCTGGGAAAGGGGGAAGCAACAGCGGCATCCTCTATCCAGGGTTCAGCTCCATGTGGTGGCTTCTGGCCAAGCCCCAAACCTGCTTTTCCAAGTAGCTGGTAGGATGATCACTGCCTCAGCCTCTTCAGCCACAGGTGCCTCCAGAGGGAAGGGAGTGACAAATTCAAGGGGCCACAAGAGCTCTCTGCTGAACCTCAGGTTTGTTTCTGTCCTCTCCAAGGGTCAGAGGCCCCCAGAGTCCCCCACTGCAGCTGAGTCAGGCCATCTCAGCAGCTCAAGGGTCTTTGGAGGTGGGGGAACTGGGGTGGGAAGCAGCTGCTCTGGGCTGAGCTGAATCCCAGCCGAGCCTGCTGGTTGCCACCAGCACCTCCCAGCAGCCCTGCTCCGGCCCCTCCAGCCCCTCCCCAGCCCCACCAGAGCCTCCTGCTCCTGTCCTTGCCCACTTTTGGAGGACAGAAGGCCTGAGAAATGAATTCTCCCGGCTGGACAGGGTGTCGGGGCAGAGTGAGTGTCTGGCGCTGACAGCAGGGTCTCTATCTGATAACCATTATCTCCCTGGCCTTGCTGCCTCCCTCAGCCCTTATCCCCAGCTGCCCTGGAATGACAAAATCCCACTGACTGCATTAGGGCTGGGATCCTGCCCCTGCACTCCATAAAAGCTTCCCTGACAGCTGCTGAGCTTTGCTGGGCAAGGGTTAAAGCTGCGCTCAGCTCCGGAGCCACGGAATAAAATGTTTACATCTTGGATCAGCAGCTCTTCCCTGGCTGAGTGCATGGCAGGGAATTCAAGGGCAATATTTAGCAGAGGACAAAAAGGATTGGAGGGGCTGGATTTGTCTCCTTGTTCATTGGAACTCCCCCAGATCCCAGCTCCTGAGCCCCCTGGGAGCCCCTCCCTGCTCAGAAGGATCAGGCACTGAGCCCTGCAGGGCTGCTGTGATCCAGCTCCCAGCAAACCTCCTCTGGCACTTGGGAATTCTCAGCTGGAACTGATATTTTTTTTCTTATTATTGTTTCCTAAACAAGCAATAAAGGCAATAAAGAAAATCTGAGGAAAACGGGGCTGATCCCAGCATGTTCCAGTTCTCCAGCACTGGGATCCTGCTTCTCCTGCTGCTGCTCCATCTCCTCCAGCCTGAGGTTGTCAAAAGCTTTCCTGTTCAGTGCCAGGATTTGAGCCAAGAGGGAGGTGGGAAAACCTCCCCTGGATTTCAGCAGGAACTCCACGAGCAGAGGATGGTCCTGGGTTGGGTTCTGCAGGCGTTCGTAGCAAAAGGGGCTCTGGGAAAAGGTCTCTGTCCCTCCTGCTTGGTTTTCCTGCCCAAAAGGGCTGAAGGGAGCTCAGAACTGGGACTGGGAACAGAGAGATGTGATTCCTGAGGATGCCCTGCTGGCTCTCTTCCAGCTCAGGATGTTCCTGCTCCCATGGGATGCAGCTGGATTTGCCCAGGGCACAGCCTGGTCCCGCAGGGATGCAGCCCTGGCCCTTCCCAGCTGCATTTCTTTGAGGGGCTGCAGTTCCCTGAGCCCCCCACCCCCAAATCCCGACTCCAGGCCGTCCAAGCCCGGCAGGAGCCACCCCGGGGGTGGTGATGGATCAGTCCTACACCGGGGCAGCAGGATTTGGGGACAGTTGTGTTATAGTGAGCATCATTAAATCCCTCAGAGCCTGGCCAGGGGAGCGGGCTGGGAGGAGAGGCTGCCCTGCCCGGTCACTGCCTTATCTCCACACTATCAGCACCGAGCCGCAGGTTCCCATCAGCTATCCACAAATCCCAGGCTGGAACGGTGATTAAACCCCCCGAGCTGCCCCAGCACTGCTGCAGGGCTGGGCTTTGATGGTCCCGAGCCGCTCAGCACCCCCTGTGTGGTGGGGGAAGGTGGGATGGGAGCAGGAGAGGGGTGGGAGAGGGGCAGGCAGCGAGGGAGAGTTCAAACACCCTCATCAATCCCAAACCTTCCAGGCAGAGCAAATACACAGAGAAAACGGGCAGGAACAGCTTGGGAAGTGCCCTGGTGAAAGGGCTGCAGATGCCTGTGTTTTTCCAAGTAGGAGGGGGATAAAAATCCAACAAAATATCTGGGAGTTTATTTGGAAAGGCTCTGAAAGCCCCTGGTGAAAGGGCTGCAGATGCCTGTGTTTTTCCAAGTAGGAGGGGGAAAAAAATCCAACAAAATAGCTGGGAGTTTATTTGGAAAGGCTCTGAAAGCCCCTGGTAAAGCTGAGACTGCTGGGATCTAAAATAAATATTTGATTGCTGTTTCATTCTCCCTCTGCAAGAAAAGGTGAAAAATATTAAGGATGACCTCGTGCTCCTGCTGTATTGGAGTATTGACTCAAAGGATTCAGAATAAATAAACCCAGAGTGGTGGGAACAGCTCTTTTTATGGAAAAGAGGCACCTCACTGGGGAAAACATGAAATCCCAGAGAGGTAAGGGGTAAAAAACCCACCCCAAACAAAAACAAAAGAGCCCCCAGCTCACCCCTGGAGCTGGAAACCACGAAATCAACAAAAAGCCAGCAAAACAGGAGGAGGCTGTGGCCATCACACACAGTGCCCAGTGCAGGGGTTACCACAGAGCCAGCTCCTTCCCTGTGATGGGAACACTGCTGGGAGCTCCCAGGCTGCCTCTCCCCTTTGGAGCCCAGCCAGAGCCTCTGGGGAAGGGTTCCTGTTCTCATCTGCTGTGGCTGGAAGCAAAATTAAAGGAACTGTTGCAGCCTGAAGTGCTGCTAGGAAAGCCCAGGGTAAGGAAGCAAAAAGGGCCTTTGCCCGGGATCCACAGATGTTCATTCAGCTGCCTGGTGAGAGGTTCAGGTCCCGGGCACACACACATTCAGGGTCCAGGTTTCTCTTCCCCCCGGGGAACTCGGGGTCCCCCTGGTCTGGGGCAGTACCAAGTGAGGGCCAGTCAGGGAACAGGGAGGGAGTGTCTCAGGGACACAGGAGAAGAGCAGGAGCCACTGGGGTCAAACAGCTTTGAGGGAAGCTTCTTGTGTCTGCCTAACTTAGGGGATGCCCCCCAGGGCCTCCTCAAGGAATCCCAACAAATCCCAGTGAATATCAGGCAGGAGAGGAGAGAGGATGGGGTGGGGATGCACTGGTGCTCCCAGGGCTCTGCTGGCCACGGATCTGTTCTTGAGAGGCTCCCAGGATGGGCTGTGCTGAAGAAAATGGGAGAGATTGGACAGAAATGCAGAAATTCTCTTTTTTCATAGGAAAAAAAAAAAATCAAGAGCACATTTTCAGCTTCAGCACAAAGGCAATCACCAGGCCTGGAAAAAACAGAATTACCCTGGAGGTTTCCTGGGATGAGCCCAGGAGAGCCCTGGCTGCAACCCTGGGCTGGAGGCTCCTCTCCCTCCGGGTTCCTTGTTATCCCTGAGTCCGACAAGAAGGGAAAACCTGTCAGCCTTGGGCAAATCCATGTTTGGGGAAAACCTGCTAAAAGGCTTTAGCTGCATCCAGGCATTGCTGCTGTTGCTCCTCACTGGACATTTCTGGTGGCAGATGGAGCCTGCAGAGGCTCCAGGCCCTGGGTTGTTCTGCTGGGCTCGGGCACCTGCAGCTCCCTGGGCATTGACTGGGAGCTGGGATCAAACCCCCTGCAGAGCTTTGTAAATCATGGAATTGGGGATTTATGGAACGGATTGGAAAGGGCCTCAAAGCCCACCCAGTGCCACCCCTGCCATGGCAGGGACACCTCCCACTGTCCCAGGCTGCTCCAAACCCCAATATCCAGCCTGGCCTGGGGCACTGCCAGGGATCCAGGGGCAGCCACAGCTGCCAGGGCACCCTGTGCCAGGGCCTGCCCACCCTCACAGGGAACAATTCCCAATTCCCAATATCCCATCCATCCCTGCCCTCTGGCAGTGGGAGCCATTCCCTGGGTCCTGTCCCTCCACCCCTTGTCCCCAGTCCCTCTCCAGCTCTCCTGGAGCCCCTTCAGGCCCTGCAAGGGGCTCTGAGCTCTCCCTGGATCCTTCTCCTCTCCAGATGAACATCCCCAGCATTCCCAGCCCTTTTTTTTCAGCAGATCCTGAGGAAAAAGCTGCCCTGGGGTCCCAGCTGTGTTTCCAGCCCAGGACTGACCTTTTGATGCTGCACTGGAGCTTCTCCCACAGCATTCCTGGCCCAGGAAACCCTGGCAGCAGCAGGGCAGGAGGGGGTGAAGGCCCTGAGCACCTCAGGATGTAAAACCAGGCTCTGAGGATTCTTTTTGCTGCAGGTGGAGCGGCTCTGGCTCCTGGATGAGAGCACAGGGCAGGCTCGTTCCACTCTCCTGAGCTCCCTTTGCAGGGGCAGGGGGGAGCTCGGCTGCAGTGGGATGGGAAATCCCTGGAGCTGGGGAGGGGAGGATCCAGCTGCGGCCCGGGGACTCCTGCCCCGGGCACCCCAGCACAAATGCCACCACCCCTGGTGCCAGGAGAGGAAGGCTCTGCAGGGGTTTCATGCCCAGCCAGCCATCCAGGGAGCGTCCCTGGGCTGCAGGGAGCGTGTTCCAGCTGGAGCAGATCCTGTCCCACAGGGCAGAGCTGGCCTGGGGCCCCCTGCCAGCCCCAGCAGATCCAGAACCTTCCCCTGCGCTCCCTGCCCTGCCTCTGTCCATGCTGCTGCTCCAGGACACAGCCCTGGCACTGCTCAGGAGAGCTCAGCAAACACCAGGCGCCTTTTGCCATCCCCTGCTTTTTTCCACCTTTTCCTCTCCTGCCTCCAGCAGCCCCTGCCTGGAGGCTTTGGGCCGGGTTTCCAAAGCCTGGTGGAGCTGGAAAGGCTTTGAAAGTCGGGGTTGGAAGGTTGGGAAGGGAGGTGTTCCCCCCAAAGGATGCAAAGGCATAAAAGGAGCCCCAAACAGACCCAGGGTGGTGCAAGTGTCACTGCTTTCATCTCTGGTGCAGCTGCAGGGGCTGTGCCCCATCGTGCTCAGGCACGGGGAAGCAAATCCCTTTTCCAGCCTCTGCCTCCTGCTTTCCATTCCCTCTGCACCCCAGGGCCTGGCCTGGGGCAGCTGCCTGCTCCTTTCCTGGAAAATGCTCCTAAAAACTGCTGTGGTTCAGCAGGGGTTTCACTGCAAACGTTCCACAGCTCTGCAGGTCCAGAAAATCCCCAAATCCAAGTTCTAAAATCCACCCCCTGCAGAGCCCTGCACTGCAAACCTGATTATCTGAAGTGCAGAGAAATTTATTTCCAGCTGCATCCGGGGATTTCTTCGTGTTTGGAGGCTCAGAGAAAAGAGGTAGAAACATTTCCCCAGAGTTTGGAGCTGATCTGTGGAAAGAATAATCTGATTTTGCAGCTGCAGGGCCCAAACCCCACCTCATTCCCACTGGGATATGAAGTCCTGCCCGCTCCTGGTGCTCTGGAGCCACCCTGGTGCTGTCACTCAGGTGCCACATCCCCTCCTCCTCCTCCTCCTCCTCCTCCTCTGCAAGCCAGGATCAGCCCCTGGACCCCCTGAGCCACCTTCCCTGACCCCCCAGCCTCACCCCTGCCCATTCCTGCCCCCCCCCAGCACTCCAGAGGTTCCTGCTGCCAAGGCAAGAACTTCTTTCCCCATATCCTGACTTTCCTTCCAAGCCTGTCCTTTTCTACCCACCTAAACCCCTCCTTTCCCTTGGATTTGCACCCTGCTGGCTCAGGGCTCGGTTTTGTTGGGAAGAGGAGCAGCTTCCCCTGCTCCTGCTTGGAGCTGACTCCAAAGAAGCCATTGGAGCTGCAGGAATGGCAAAAGTCTGGGCTTCAAACACTGCCAGACCCCAAAAGCCTCCCTGGTACATTTTAATGGCATTTTAATTAATTTTAGTTTTTAAATTTAATTTTTATTGCCATTTTAATGGCAATAAAAGGCAATCAGGCTGAGGAGAGCAGCCCTGACCGGGAGGGGCTCCCTTCCCTTCCCTTCCCTTCCCTTCCCTTCCCTTCCCTTCCCTTCCCTTCCCTTCCCTTCCCTTCCCTTCCCTTCCCTTCCCTTCCCTTCCCTTCCCTTCCCTTCCCTTCCCTTCCCTTCCCTTCCCTTCCCTTCCCTTCCCTTCCCTTCCCTTCCCTGGGAGGATCCAGAGCCAGGGCAGTGCCCGGAGCCTTGGGGCTCCCTCTGGAGCTGCCTGTGCTCCCCAAACTCCCCAAATTCCATCCCAGATGACCGGCTCTGGGCTGAGCTGGGACCTCAGGGATATTTCTCATTTCCCCATCTCCGACCCCCCAGCCTCCCCACCACCAGCGCCAGCCTTTCCTTGTGCTGTGGGTAATGAGGGCAGAGCCAGGAGGGAGCAGGGGGCATCTGAGACTTCCTCCTGCCACGGGAGCCCCCAAATCCCCCCAAACCCCCCCTCCCCTTCATATCCCCCCCAGATCCCCTGTGGGGCTGTGGGCAGAGCAGGGGCAGCAGTGCCTGTTGGCACCTGCACCTCCATCCCCAGGGAAAGGTGGAAACCCCTGGTTTAATCCAGGAGACCAGGGAAAGTGGAAACCCCTGGTTTATTCCAGGAGACCAGGGAAAGGTGGAAACCCATGGTTTATTCCAGGAGACCAGGGAAAGGTGGAAACCCATGGTTTATTCCAGGAGACCCGGGAAAGGTGGAAACCCCTGGTTTATTCCAGGAGACCAGGGAAAGGTGGAAACCCATGGTTTATTCCAGGAGACCCCTCTTTCCTCAGGGATCTTGCCCTGCTCCCTGCAGCCCCCAGGTGTCACTTCACAGCCAGTGCTGGTGTCTCCTGAAGGATTTTTGCAGGGAACACTGACCTTTGGTTTCGCTCTCTTGTTCTTCCTTTGTCTCTCACCCACTGAGACTTTTTGGTGTCCACAGGATAAAATTAAACTTTTCTTGAGGGTTCCTGACCCTGAGTGACCACAGAAGGGAGGCTCCAAAGCCTAACACGCTGTGAATCCCTGCATGGACTTGGAGGAGATGGGACTTGGGCAGCCTGGGTGGCAGGAACAGCTCTGGGAGAGGCTAGAGGTGGGATGAGGCCAAATCCAAGGACACCAATCCCTTCCCTGGCAAGGAAGAAGCCACTGTCACCAGGCAGGAGTGAACGTTCAGGGTTAGAGGAAACGGCCTCAGCTGCACCAGGGGAGGTTTAGGTCAGATATTGTGAAAATCCCTTCATGGGGCAGTGGCAGAATGGCCAAAATGCAGATTTGCAGCACCAATGTGATGGCAACAGCTCAGCCTTGGTCAGATCTGAGCTTCAGGGAGGGGCTGAATCCTGATGGGAATGTGGAGCTGCGGTCGGGCTCTGCTCCAGGGAACAGGGACAGGAGGAGAGGGAACAGCCTCAGGCTGGGCCAGGGGAGGCTCAGGGTGGACAGCAGCAGGAATTTCCCCATGCAAAGGGTGCTCAGGCCTTGGCAGGGGCTGCCCAGGGAGGTTTGGAGAGCCCATCCCTGCAGGTGTCCAAGGAATGCCTGGGTGTGGCACGCAGTCTCAGGGCTGGGGACAGGGTGGGGATCAGGCACTGGCTGATGGTCCTGGAGGGACTTTCCAGCCTCAGGGACCCCTGGATTCTGCGAATGTGTGCACTGCCCGGGAGGGGGGTGTGGACAGGGGACACAGACACGTTTCCATCATTTTATAGGATTTTTGGGATTTTTCCGTGACAAGCCTTGCTCCCTTCAGACCCAAAGCTGCAGGTCCAGCTCTCCAAACCCAGCACCAGGATCAAACCCTTTCCCCCCTCCCCACTCCTGCCCCACTGCTCCAGGAGCTCTGCCCCAGC
Source organism: Motacilla alba alba (assembly GCF_015832195.1). Taxonomy (NCBI): domain Eukaryota; kingdom Metazoa; phylum Chordata; class Aves; order Passeriformes; family Motacillidae; genus Motacilla; species Motacilla alba. The sequence goes on from NC_052042.1 coordinate 783,550, forward strand.
AGATTCCACAGTTCTTCTCCCCAAAAGCTCTGAAAATTGCCACAGGCTTCAAACCCAAATTCCCACTCACTTTTAATGAACTCCAAGGTAAATTTGCTCAGGCCCAGCCTCCTGGAAAGCAAATTTGCCCAGCCCTGAGCAGGTGTGAGCAGAGCTGCCAGCCTGGCTGCATCCATCACCACCCTGCAGAATCCTCAAACACAACCCTCATGTGGGGAAACGGGGAAAAAGGGAATTTATTTAACATTTATATCTTCTCTTTATTGCCGCAAATGCATTTTATGTCCTAGAGATGAAATATGGAGCACGAGGCCCATCCATGAGGAGCTCAGCCCCAGTTTTGTTTAGTAAATCATTTGCTGATGGCTTTGGAGAGGATCTATCAATCTTTCCTGCATTGCTCCTTTCAGATCCTCAGCTTTTGCAGGAATCTTCATCTGCATATTCAGACATTGGTTAGCTCAATAGGGGGGGAAATTCGCAACATTCCATTCTTTGGAAGGCTGTTCTGGAGACCCTGGGGTGACTCTGGCTTTTCAATATCCACAGAAAGGCCCCAGCTTTGGGTCTCAGTGGAATATTCAGAAAATATTCCCTAACTTTGAGTTAAACCCAGAGTTTTGAGGGAATTCTCTTCACTTGCACAGCAGCAATCAAATGTAATTGTGAGAAAAGCTGGAGGTGGAATGGGCAGCAAAATTCCCTTAAACTGGCTTTGGAGTGGTTTGAAGGGAATTCACAGATATCTCCTGATCCACTGTGGTTTGTTTCCCCAAATCCCACCCCGGGGTCACTCTGGGGATGTCAGGCTGGACAGGGCTAGGAGCACCCTAGGACAGTGGGAGGTGGCACTGGATGGGCTTTAAGGTCCCTTCAGCCAAAACCATTCCACGATTCCATATTTTACATTAACTTTTCCCATCATGGAGAACGTTTGAGGTCTCTGTGGACTAATCCCAAATGAGATTCTCCCATTCTTGGAGACATCAGGGAGATGGGATTGGTTTAAATCCAATGACCACTGACACAGCTTTTCATGGGACTGAGGGGACAAAACCCGGGAAACACAAAAACTTCCCCAATTTTAATCCAAATGAGATTGGCCTGCATAGAAAAGTTCATTTCCATAAGTTTTGCAAAACAAAAAAATTCTATTTGGAAGCCATGGCCTCCTTCCTTTGTTTTCTTCTCAGGGAGAGTGAGACCTGTTATCCCAAAGATTGGGAAAAAGGTTTGGCTTTCAGTTCCTGAGGATTTGGGATCTGGTTTTGGAGGATTTGGGATGTGAGAGCTCCTCCCAGGAAGAAAAAGGTCTGGGAAGGAGGAGCAGATCAGAGGGGAATGACTTGGAACTGCTGGGAGTTGGATCATGACAAAAATCCCAGTGGGATTCCCAGAATATCTGATCCAGGGGAGAGAGGGGACAGCCCTGATTCCCTGGGCTCTGTCCCATTCCTCATTCCCAGGCCCTGTCCATTCCTGACCCCCAGGCTCTGTCCCATTCCTCATCCCCATGCCCTGTCCCATTCCTCATCCCCAGGCTCTGTCCCTGTCCCATTCCTGATTCCCTGTCCCTGTCCCATTCCTGATCCCCAGGCCCTGTCCCTGTCCCATTCCTGATCCCCATGCCCTGTCCCATTCCTGATCCCCAGGCTCTGTCCCTGTCCATTCCTCATCCCCAGGCTCTGTCCCATTCCTGATCCCCAGGCCCTGTCCCTGTTCCATTCCTGATCCCCATGCCCTGTCCCATTCCTGATCCCCAGGCCCTGTCCCATTCCTGATCCCCATGCCCTGTCCATTCCTGATCCCCAGGCCCTGTCCCTGTCCCATTCCTGATCCCCAAGCCCTGTCCCATTCCTGATCCCCAGGCCCTGTCCATTCCTGATCCCCAGGCCCTGTCCCTGTCCCATTCCTGATCCCCAAGCCCTGTTCCATTCCTGATCCCCATGCCCTGTCCCATTCCTGATCCCCAGGCCCTGTCCCTGTCCATTCCTCATCCCCAGGCTCTGTCCCATTCCTGATCCCCATGCCCCGTCCCATTCCTGATCCCCATGCCCTGTCCATTCCTGATCCCCATGCCCTGTCCCATTCCTGATCCCCTGTCCCTGTTCCATTCCTGATCCCCAGGCCCTGTTCCATTCCTGATCCCCAGGCTCTGTTCCATTCCTGATCACCAAGCCCTGTCCCATTCCTGATCCCCTGTCCCTGTCCCATTCCTGATCCCCAGGCCCTGTTCCATTCCTGATCCCCAGGCCCTGTCCCATTTCTGATCCCCTGTCCCTGTCCCATTCCTGATCCCCAGGCCCTGTCCATTCCTGATCCCCTGTCCCATTCCTGATCCCCAGGCCCTGTCCCTGTCCCATTCCTGATCCCCAAGCCCTGTTCCATTCCTGATCCCCAGGCCCTGTCCCTGTCCATTCCTGATCCCCTGTCCCTGTCCATTCCTGATCCCCAGGCCCTGTCCCTGTCCCATTCCTGATCCTCATGCCATTCCCTGGCTCCCTCCCAGCCCTCAGCCCGTGCAGTTTTGCCTTTGGAGATGAGCAGAGCCTCCGGCAGTTCCCGCAGTGCCACGGGGCAGCCGCCTCCCAGGGCAGCTCCTGGAGCTCCTCCTGCAGCCCCGGGAACGGGAGCCCCAGGGAACACCCCAGGAGCCACTGAAGGGGGGCTGGATCCCTCAGCTGGGATGGGTGGAAGTGGCCCGTGGGGTGAGGCCGTGCCATGAGGAAAAGCAGCAGAAAGAGCCCCGGGATGCGTTTGCTCAGCTGGAATTACACCAGGGTTCTCTGCTCGGGGAGAAGGGCAATGAGGAGGGAGGAAGAATCAAAGTTTGGGTTCACTGCCTCTCCTGGATAACAAAGAAAAAAGCAAAAGTCACTTCAGGACAAATGAGGAGCTGCATTTCCCTGGAATGAAACAATTCCTAGGAGTGGCCAGGGGGCATTTTGTGTTCCCAAATAAATAAAACAGGAGCAGATTGTGGATTAATTGTTTTTTTCCACATGCTGAAGTTAAAACGGTATTAGAGGTCAGTGGGAATGACCAGGAGGCCCCTGGAGCTGTGGGAATGCCCAGGTCCCAGGTGCCCAAGCCCATGATGGTGAGGGAGGTGCCCTGGGAGCAGGGAATTATAGACTCCAAGTCTCCAGGTGCTATAAAAATCAGGATACAACACAAATATTTCCCAGCAGGACAAACCAGAGCCTCACACAAACACCTGGGACAGGTCACAGACCCAGCACGGAGGCCTCAAAGGCACAACCACAACTTGAATCTCTCCAATGGCATTAAATCCAGGGATTCACTGGGATGGGATCTGGGGAGTGTCACTGGGGGTGCATTTTTCCATCAGTGTTTCAGGCTGGTCTGAGCTGCTCAGGGCTCACCTGAGGAGTGGGATCTGTGAGCACTTCCAGCATTTCTGCCTCTTCCAGGGCCCCAGCTCTGCCCTGGGGAGAGGAAATGCTTTATTGGAAATGTTTGTTGGGAATGGTTATTGGGAATGTTTATTAAAAATGTTTCTTAAAAGTGTTTATTAAAATTGTTTATTAAAAACGTTTATTAAAAATGTTGTGCCCAATTTAGGGAGCTTTTAGTGAATCTGTCTCAGTGAAACAGAGCCAGCCTTGGGGAGAGGAGCACACATTTTATGGTCATTTAATTCTTGCTTTGGATTTTCAAATGGAACTTCTGGCAGGCTCAAGGATTGCTGGGATTCAGAGATTCCTCCTTGTCTGTGGTAATTACACGAAATAAATGATTTGGCTTAATGGGGGTGGGAGAAAATGACAGAGTTGGATGTTTCTGTTGGGTTTGCTTAATGGGAATTTTGTACAAATCCACTCGGGGTGGGGTCAGGATTGGGATGTGCTCGGGCACCCTTTGGGAATGCCAGCACCTGGGTGAGGCTGGGTTTGCTTACCAAGGCCAATTTCAGCTTTGTGGGGACAGCCTCGATCGGGACATTCTGGAACACCTTCAGGAAGGACTGAACCAATGGAAAACCAAAGATTCTCTGTGAGGAGTTCATTTCCCATGGACAAATCTCTCCCTTCGTGCCTCTCCTCCTGCCTGTGGCCTCGGATTCCCTTTTCCCTGACCCAGGGAGAGCCCAGGGGATGGAATGTCCTCCCCAGGAGCTGCCCTGGCAAAGCTTCCAGCAGCTCTGGAGACCATCCCAGAGCCCCCCAGCTCTGTTTGTCAGGGGATTTCACCCTTCCAAGGGCACTGGAGCGCAGAAAGGCAGCATTTATTGAAACCCCAGCCCCTGTGACACATGGGGTTGCTCTGGATGGCTGAGCCTTCCCAGGCTCTGGAGAAAGCCACGCTTGCGCTGCAGGAGCTTTCCCTGCTCCCAGAAGCCTGGATGGATTGTTTGCCAGAGGGAGGGGTTGGTTACCTGCCCAGTTTCCCTCAAAGTAGGCCAGGATTTGTGTTTTCTCCAACTGCTGCAGGTGCAAGGAGAGCAGCCATTGTTTATTTCTGTCCCTGTGACTTCCCTGTGGAGCTTTTCCAGCCTCTTTGCCATGTGCAGATGGAGGAGGCCTCCAGTTAATCCCTGACTGAGCCATTGACACAAGGAAGGGGGCCATTAAATAAGAATTAAGGATGTGCTCCCTACCTTTGCGGGACTTTGGGATAGATTCCCTCATTTCTAATCTCCTTCCCTGCAATGTTCTCTCCAAAATCCATCTCCCTGCATCTCAATTGAGCTTTGGATGACTCATAAAATTAATCCTTCCTGAGCAATAAATCCCTTCCCTTCCAAGCTGGCATGTGAGGAGCTGTTCCCACATTCCTGCCTCAATCCTGGGTGTTCCTGGAGCAGGAATCTATGTCCCAGAGCAGCCTTGGGGACAGATCCCATTACCTGGGCACCCCAAGCTCCCAGGCAGGGCTTTGATTCCTTATTTCAGTTTGTTTTGTTGGGGGAAGAAGTCAGGCATGGGGTCACTGTCATGAGGGACATCACTGCAAGTTCTTGAGGTGACACTGCCATGGTCCAGAAGGACCTGGAGCTGCTGGGATGAGTCCAGAGGAGGCCACGGAGCTGCTCCAGGGCTGGAGCCCCTCAGAGCCAGGCTGGGAGAGCTGGGGGTGCTCACCTGGAGAGGAGAAGCTCCAGGGAGAGCTCAGAGCCCCTTGCAGGGCCTGAAGGGGCTCCAGGAGAGCTGGACAGGGACTGGGGACAAGGCATGGAGGGACATGACGCAGGGAATGGCTCCCACTGCCAGAGGGCAGGGATGGATGGGAGATTGGGAATTGGGAATTGTTCCCTGTGAGGGTGGGCAGGCCCTGGCACAGGGTGCCCAGAGCAGCTGGGGCTGCCCCTGGATCCCTGGCAGTGCCCAAGGGTTGGACACTGGGGCTGGAGCAGCCTGGGACAGTGGGAGGTGTCCCTGCCATGGCAGGGGTGGGAATGGATGGGCCTTAAAGTCCCTTCTAACCCAGATCATTCCAGGACTCCATGATCATTTTTCGAGATAGGTTTAGCACAGACCAGAGGGAAGATGCTCTCTGGCTGTAGATTTCCATTTGTGGTGGAAAAATCGGTCCTAAAAATGAACTGAAATGGAGAAAAGCAGGAACCTCAGTGTGGACATTTCCCTTTCCACATAACAGTTCCCTAGAAGAAAAAAATTCTTCAGCCAAAGAAAAAAAAAACTTGAACAGACTCTTTAAACCCATCCTGGATGTGAGAGTAAAACACGAGAAAGGGAAAATTCTGCAGCTACAAATCCCCAGTTTTGGAAGCTGGAAAGCTCCTGGGAAGGGTTTGAAGGAGGGGGTGGGGGTGACACTGCAGGATGGGGAATCAGGATTAGTTCCAAATGCAGATTAAGAAAAAAAAAGTTGATTTAATAATTCCTCTCTGTGCCTTACCTCAGTGACAGCGCCATCTGAAACCTTCAGGAACAGCTCCTGGAACGCCGTTCTAAGCCCCAGGAATCTCTCTGAAGCCTTTTCCAAGGAAGCTGTTCTGGCATTTTCCCAGGCAGCCACAGCTTTCCTGGGCTGGAGCAGCCCTCACATGAAAGAGTCTCCCCGACCTTGTGCAAGGGAGCAGGAGGGAGGGAAGAAATGAATCCTCATTAAAAGAAATCTCATTTTTGCTGAGCTAATTAGGCACATCCGGGGCGCATTCCCAGACAGGCTTTGGGATGGGCTGGGAATGATCCTTGTCCTGTTCTGGGCAGGTTCTGTTTGCTGTAATTCCCTTCCCCACTTCCAAAGGAGCCTTTGCAAGTGCTGAGGGAGCAAAGGCTTTTCCAACCTTCCTCATTGCAGGGGATGCTGTGCACAGAGGGAGCCACAGCCACTGGTTTCAGTAGGATTTCAGCATGGTTTATTTGGCAAAACTCTGGAGACAAGGAACATCCTGGGTTTATTTTTACATTTGTTTCCTTCCTTTATTTCCTTGTCTTCCACCCTCCTATAAAACAATTCCTTAGTTTATTGGGATGTCTGTTCCAGGGAGCCCCTGGGCTCTGACTGCCTTATATCACCAGCTTGGTCCCTGAGTTGTTCCATTTCCTTTCATGGAATTCTCTCTGATCCCAGACCAGGTTGAGGCTCCTCCTGCTGTGAGAGGTTCCTGGGAGTCCCTAATGGCTCTGGAGAGGAGGAGCAGCTCCTCTGCAGCAATCCCTGCCAGGAGGACATGTGTCCTGAGCCCAGGTCACCAATGTCCAAGTCCTTCCCCAGCAAACCCAAGTTTCCCAAACCTTCCCATCCTGACCTGCCCCACCACTGCTCCTTCCCGGCCCTGGCCAGGAGTTTTCCAAGGCTTTCCCAATCCCTGATGGTGTCCTCTGGGGCTTGTGATGGGGGATTCAACCTTTCCTTGCTGGTATCCTGTGGAACAGTCACCCCCAAGGACAGGAAATATTCCTGCCACTAATTCCTGAACTGACAGGGAAAAATCTTCTAATTAGCACCTCATTCATTAGTGATTGACTTCTTTCAAATGCAATAGAAGTCAAGGATGGGAAACCTGGGGGTGTTCACCTGGAGAAGCTCCAGGGAGAGCTCAGAGCCCCTTGCAGGGCCTGAAGGGGCTCCAGGAGAGCTGGAGAGGGACTGGGGACAAGGCACGGAGGGACAGGACCCAGGGAATGGCTCCCACTGCCAGAGGGCAGGGCTGGATGGGATATTGGGAATTGGGAATTGGGAATTGGGAATTGGGAATTGTTCCCTGGCAGGGTGGGCAGGCCCTGGCACAGGGTGCCCAGAGCAGCTGGGGCTGCCCCTGGATCCCTGGCAGTGCCCCAGGCCAGGTTGGACACTGGGGCTTGGAGCAGCCTGGGACAGTGGAAGGTGTCCCTGCCATGGCAGGGGTGGGAATGGATGGGCCTTAAAGTCCTTTCCAACCCAAACCAATCCAGGATTCTCTGAACTTATCTCTTCTCTTCAGTGGGATTTTATATCTCTGGATTTGGTCTTCCCCCGAAGGTGTTAGGTTTGTTTCAAAACACCCAGAGGTGTTTGTGGCTGAGGGACTTCCCTGGATAAATCTCTGCTGTTGCTATGCTTGAGTGAAGAAATCTGAGCTGGGGATGCTGGAGCTCCCAGCTCCTTGTTCCTCTAAAATTGTGATGCTGTCCCTTCTCCCAGAAAACCAGATCAACTCCTGTTTCCTGATGCTCTTGGGATGGGCTGGAGCCCCAGGAGGGGCTGAGGGAGCTGGGAAGGGGCTCAGCCTGCAGAAGAGGAGGTTCAGGGGGCCCCTCCTGGCTCTGCACAGCTCCTGCCAGGAGGGGACAGCCGGGGGGTCGGGCTCTGCTCCAGGGAACAGGGACAGGAGGAGAGGGAACGGCCTCAGGCTGGGCCAGGGGAGGGGCAGGGGGGATTTGGGGAAAATTCCTCCTGGCAAGGGCAGTGATGGAGACCCCATCCCTGGAGGGGTTTAAAGCCCTGTGGCTGTGGCACTTGGGGACACGGTCAGTGTGGCCTTTTCCAGTGCTGGGGGATGTTGAACTCCATGATCCTGGAGCTCTTTTCCATCCTGAGCAATTCCAGGGCTCTGGAACTCACACTCCCTTCAGGTAACCGGGAAGCAGCAGCCAAAGTCTTGAGGCTGCAATTTCTCCTCAACCCAAAATAGTCAAACATATGCAGGGAGAAAGAGCTCCAAATAAACAAACCCACAATCTGCTCCTACAAAAATATCTTGGAATGTGCACAACAGACTGGGATCCCTCAGGGCCTTCCCAGCACTGCTCAGGGTTCCAGTGGTGACGGCTCCGAGCTGGGACAGATTTGCAGCCCTAAAAAACCTGGAGCTGTAGTAATTACTGACTCTGTGCTTTAAGTGGGAATATCTTTGCATGGAACTCTATTTTCCATTATTTCCAGATGACAGCAGACACAGTGACAGCTCCAGATGTTTATTTTGGGAAGACAGGAGATTTTGAAGACGGTTGCAGGAGCAGGGATGCAGGGATGGGGGAAGGTGACTCCACCTCTGTGTGAAACCAAACCAAACCAAACTAAACCAAACCAAACCAAATCCAACCCAACCAAACCAAACCAAACCAAATCCAACCCAACCAAACCAAAACAAACCAAAACAAACCAAAACAAACCAAACCCAACCCATCCAAAACAAATCCAACCAAACCACATGCAACCAAATCAAACCAAACCAAACCCAACCAAACCAAACCACTCCCTGCTCTTTAACTTCCAATGCCATCCAGCCAGGGCAGCAAAATCCTTGGAACTGACCTCCAGGATATGGCCGGGGAATGCTGTTTGCAGGATCAGGGAGGCTCCACCTTCCAGCTCTGAAAACCACCATGGGAGTGTTTGAGTCACTGAAACAAAGCCAGCAGAGAAACGGAGTCTGTGCCTCCAGGGAGGAGCGAATTCCAGCAGGGATTTCTCAGTGGGTGAGCAAAGTGTATCCAGTGTGAAGGGACAATGCAATAACCTGGGGAAGGAGGGACACCAAGCCCAGGGAGGATTGCTGCCACTGAGCTGAGCTTCTTGAAATTCATCCCTCCCAGGAAACTGCAGCAGCTCCATTGCTTGAGGTGCTGAGGAGCCAATTCCAAGGCCAGGAATGTGGTCCTAAAGATTGCTGCCCTGGCCAGGGGGACTCAGACAATTCCTTCTCCATCAGGAAATACTGATTTACCAAATGCACAACTTTTGACTTCGAGTAAGTTGGCTTGCTAAATGATATCCTCAAGTCCTGCACGTGGTTTGGAGAGGAAGTCTCAGAGCAGGAATGTACTCTGGGGCTGGGGTTTGTGCTGGGAATGCCACGGTTCAGCCTCAGGCATGGATTTGGAGTCCCACTCTGGATTCCAGGCTTGGGAACAACAGCACCAAGCTCAAAATGTTTCTTTTCCCACAATGGCTGCAGGTTGAGGGGGCTGCAGAAGTGTCTTCATCCTTTTTTTTTGGATGAAGATGTTTCAGCCCTGGCTGTTTAAACCCAGCAGGCATCCCTGATGTCCATCCCCAGACCTTTCCTGCCTCCCTCCATCATTGCTGGGCAACCCCCTGGTGGGAATAATGTGCTCTGACTCCATGATTCAAAATGCTGAACAATTGTTTCATTAAAACCATACCATATTACACTAATACTATAACTATCCTAAAGAGATACTATATTATGCTATACAGAAGAAAACCCTGTGACTGTCTGAGACAGCCCGGACACAGCTTTAACCCATTGGCCAAGGAAACAAAACAACCCTCAGCAGAATCCAACTGACAAATCCCTTTGGAAAACAATCTCCATAACACATTCCACACGTGCAAAAACAGGAGCAGAGAATAGAGATAAGAATTGTTTTCTCTTCTTCTCTCTGTGCTTCTCACTGCCTTCCCCAGGAGAAATCCTTGGGAAGTTGTGCCTGCTGCTCTCTGTGAAGAGAGCTGTGGCCACATCCCTCAGGATTTGATCTCCAGGTTTTTAGCAGAAGAGAAGGGCTGCATTCAAATAATGCATTAAAGGGGTTTCCATACCCATTTTTTTTATTTTGCAAGCTGAAGCTGCTGTCAGGGTAAAGAGTGAGGGAATATGAAGAAATCACTTTTCTCTGGCAGGAATTAGATTTCTTTTCCTCTCCCCTGTCTGCCCAGAGCAGTGGGAAGAGGCTTTGGGAATTACCAGGCTCAAGAACATGCCTGGAGTCTCGGGAGGAGCGAGGTCAGGCAGGGAACATCACTAATCCCTGCTGGAAATTACCATTTTAGGCTGCCTTTCATTCCTGGAGATTTTTGGCAGGTATGAGGAGCTCTGAGGAGGTGGAAGGGAATTCAGGGCTGAGCTTCCAACAGTTTTCCTCAGGCTTTGGGGGTCGGGACAGCCCCAGGGCCCTGAGGATCCTGTGGAGCCTTTGGATGAGCCTTTCCCAGCCTCCCAAAAGGACTTCAGCAGCAACATAAACCATAAAATCAGGGAATCCCAGAATAGTTTGGGTTGGAAGGGGCCTTAAAAATCCAGTGCCACCCCTGCCAGGTGTCATGGTCTAGTGCTGGCACAATGCCAGTGCCCCCATGAAAACATACTCTTTCCAGTATCTGCTGTGAGATGTGATCAGAAACAGAGCAAAGCAGGCCTCAACTTGGGAATAAAGGAGAGAAAAACTTTATTAACTTACAACTATATGAACACACGGAATTCAAAATGGAAACTTTTCAAAAACATTTCTCCTCCCCCCACTCAGTTTCCCCACAGCATAAAATAAAACCTTAGATTTTCATCCAGTCACCACCCTTCAGATTTTCAATTTTTAGTCTGTTAAGGAGAGGGGAGTCTCTTTTGCATCACAGGCTTCCCCTGGAAAGACAGTTGAAACAACTTCTGTTTTCATGTGTCACTCAAGGCGCCACCCAGAGAACATTTGCTTTCGTGACCTCTTCCTTTCATGTCCAGTGCTCTGACCACTGTACATGGACCTAGAGTTGCTTCTAAGGTTTTTCTTTTAAGGATGTTTTGCCCAGTTTTAAAAAACAACAGTCTCTCACTTTCGGGACACCAGCCCCCTCAAATTCACCCCTTGGGGCCGAGGGGTTTTGAGAATAAAGATCGTCTTCTCTACGAGGGCAAGGGCACTGAAGATTGAGGGCACTGCCACCCTCCTCAGCTGTCATTTTTGTTCACACCACTCTTTTACTGCTTTCTTTTGGCTTTAAGCCATCGCCTCCCCCTAAATGCAGTTTCTGTGTTATAGGAGAAATGGTTTTGCTTATGGCTATACAAGAAAAGTTCAGCTAAAGGTCACTCTATCATCTCCTCTCACCTAGGATTCTTTTCAACTTCTTTCAGTCGTCTTTTACTTGTACAACTTTATATCACATTTGTCCATTTCCTCTTATTTTATCCCTATCCCTCTTCTCATTCAGCTCCAGGAGGATCAGCATTTGCAAGGTTTCTATTATTCTAAAAAAGGGTTAAAATCACAGGCTCTGCCTGTCCAGAACTCTCACACTGGCCCTGCCGGGCACTTTTTTGCCGCCCTTCCCTTCTCCTTTTCGGCCAGGCCAGCGCTATCAAATTTCAAGGTGGCACAGCCAGGCTCTCTTTCTCTCTCTCTCTCCCGGGGGAGGTGGGGGGAAACGGGACTGTCTGATGTCTCTTAGTGTTCCTCCACCCTTCCATTTTGCAGGGGCCTGCCCCCCCTTCCCAGTCCCAGGCTCTGGCCGACCTCCCTCAGGCCGCAGATGGGCAGGGGGGTCTGAGAGCTCCCCTGGGAGTCCTCTGCTTTGAACCCCTGTGTTCCCAGAGGTGTATCCATGTCCTCAGTGGCCACACCAGGTGCCAATATTCACATCTGAGCACCCATTGGTTTGACCATTGCTTCCCAAAAAACTCACTTCCTTCTCAAACCACGACACCATGGGCAGGGACACCTTCCACTGTCCCGGGCTGCTCCAAGCCCCAGTGTCCAGCCTGGCCTTGGGCACTGCCAGGGATCCAGGGGCAGCCCCAGCTGCTCTGGGAATTCCATCCCAGCCCCTCCTCACCCTCGAAGGCAGGGATTCCTTCCCAATATCCCATCTAACTCTATTCCCTTTAAATCCTGCACCTTGCAGGGTGCCTGGAACAGTTCCTGAGGCTGGGCATGGACTGAGCCCCAAATCAACCCGCACGTGGAAAAACAAAGAGACCAATCCAGCTCTTCCTGCATCCTAATCCCCTCCTGATGTTTCCCAAAGCAGCAAGGAGGAGGTCAGAGGTTCAGGGAAGATACATCCCCCATCAACCCCAGCCCCAGGGACACAAATTCCAGCAGAGAAGGAGCAGAGCAAGGGCAGTGGAAGGGTCATTTCCCACAGGAGTCCTGGTTAGGATGTTGGGAAGTCAGAGCTGGGAAGGCCCAGGGACAGACGGAGCAGGAGGTGTGGAGGAGGTAAAGCTGCAGCTGGGAGTGGGTGAGCAGGGACAAACAGGGACATGGTCTGCAGGCCTTTTTAGCTGGCCAGGAGCTGCAAAACCCCCTGCAAGTCTCGGATTTCACTGTTCCTTGGCTCAGGGGGTTTTGCTGCCCATTTCCCAGGATGCAGGGACATGCCAGCCTGTCAAATCCTGGGAGATGTCAGTGACCTACTCCATATTTACAGATCCTTTATTTACTGGAGAGATGGGAATTTCCCAGCTCAATGTTTTCTGTCAGAAATTCCTGTTTTGTAGAAGCTGCGCTGAGTTTTGGGATGCCTGGAAATGAAGCTTTTTGGGAAGAAGTCTCCAAACTGCCAAAGCTTCCCATTTCCCACTTCTGGAGGAAAGGATGACTTTGCCAAGGAGCCAATTCTCTTTGAGGAAAGAGTTTTCTGGAGGGGAAATGGGAATGCCAGCATTTCATCCTGACAGAGCCAGGCTCCAGGCTGGGCCTGGGCCAGGGTTTAACTGCTCCCAGAACTGGATTTTGGGATAAATGTCCTTTGCTGATTCAGGCTGTCCCTGGATCCCCGGCTCTTCCCAGAATCCCAGACTGGTTTGGGTGGAAGGGACCTCAAAGGCTGCCCAGTCCTACCCAGGACACCTCCCACTGTCCCAGGCTGCCCCCAGCCCACCCAGCCTGGCTCAGGTTGTGCTCTTTGATCCACCCAGAGATCCTGCTGCAGCCATGGATCTGCTCTGGGATTTTGCACTTTGGATTCCCATTCCCCAAGCAAGGCTCCTCCTGCAGGGAAGAGCTCAGGAGAAGAAGCCTGGGCTGTCCCTGGGGCTCTGTCCTGAGGATCCCACCCCAAGCTGAACTCCAGAAATGGCTGCTCCATCCATGGGATCCCAGGGGGATCACCCTGGGCTGCCACCTCTGATCTGAGCACCCCAGAAATCCAAAGGAGAGGAAAGGACCCCGAGGCCCCAGAGCCACTTCAGGCAGTGTTTGATCCCTGAGCTGGGAGTCATGGCTTGATTGGGGTTAATTACAGGATTATCTTCCCTGCCTTTTCCCTGCCCTTCCTCATTAACATTTACAGCAGGATCCTGGTCCATGGCTGGGCTCCAGCTGCTGGGAAAATACCTGTGCTTATTAAAACGGAGCCTAACCCTGCTGGGGCCACCCATGTGAGTTCACAGCTGCTGCTGAAGCTGAGAAAGGATCTTGCTCCTGCAGCAGCTTTGCTGGGAGCAGGCACACAGTGGGAATTTCATGAATTCCAAGCCCACAACAACCTTGTAGGAGATTTCAGCTGTGGCTGCAGCTCTGAGCAACCCCAGCTGATCTGGAGCTGCTCTGGGGCCATCAGGTGCCTGCAAAGCCAGGACTAAACCAGATTTAAATCACAGAGCTCCAGTTCTTCCCAGGTTTAGGGGGACAGAGCCCTGGATACTGGACAGAGCACTGGACACAGCTAACAGCTGATTGCAGAATTATCTTAGTTATGATAGTGATGAAAATGTTTTCCTCCTTGATGTGCTTACTAAAAACATGTTACCGTTGATCACACACAGAGAGATTTTGTCCCTCAATCTTTGTCCTGAATTCCTTGTCCTGGGCTCTGTAAGAGCCCAGAGGAGCTGTGAGTGCTGAGACTTGTCCTGAGCACAAAACTCTGGAATCATGGAATGGATTGGGTGGGATGGGCCTTAAGGATGAGCCAGTGCCACCCCTGCCATGGGCAGGGACACCTCCCACTCTCCCAGGAACCATCCAAGGCTCTGTAATGTAGAAAGGTCTGGGTTTTCCCTCAGATTTTGTGCTCCTTCCTGGATTCCGTTCCCAAGGCTGTTGTGTGTGTGAGGGGCAGCACCTCAGACATTCCCTGTCTTCCCTGCAGAATTCCATGTTTTATTCTCTCACCTGGAGCTGCTTCCCTTCAACTGCAGCAAAGGCTGCTCAGGTTTGAAAGGGAAAACCTGGCACGAACCCCAGGAAAACCCAGGGCATTCCCATGAAAACCGCTGTAAAAATGTCATTTCCTGGATTTGGGGTGGAAAAGCCAAATCTTTGGGGTGGAATGCTGCAGACGGGCAGAAGTCCTTCCAAAAAGCGCTGAGGGCCGAGGTGTGAGCTGTGTGGGGTCCCACTGGTGTCTCCCCATTGCTGCTTTTTCCCTGGAATATCAATCCCTGCCCCCCAGGAATGCAGGACTCAGTTTCCCTTGGGAAAAGCTGGGATGGGGCCAGGCTGTCCCAGGGAGTGATGGCTCTTGGCTTTGAGGGCCTAAATGCTCTCTGCAGGATGCATTTGTTGTTCTTTGGAGCTAAAAAGTCCTTCCTGAATGGAGATGGATTTGATCTGGAGAGCTCTTCCCACAAAGCATACAGAACACAGAACTTCAGCTGAAATTCAAAGGTGTTGGAGTTTTGTCTCGAGCTTTACAAAGCCAAAAACGCCCCCCCTGGGCTGTCAGTGCCAAGCTCTGTCTGGGAAGGATAAAGGAGAGGTTTGATCCTTTGTAATCTGTGCTTGGGAGGAGGAGGAGGTGGAGGAGGAGGAGTCCCCTTTTGGGGCAGAGGGAGAGGAGAAGCCACAAAAGGCCCTTGCAGGGCTGGGTTTGGATCCCTGCTGCCAAAATCCTGGCAAGGGCTGAGCAGTTTGACCCCAGCTGCAGAACAGCCCCTCCCTTCCAGCCCTGTGGGAAAGAGGCAGGAGGAGTCCCAGCATCCAAATCCAAAGGGAAACACAATCTATGAGGGGGAAAAAGGAACTTTTCCCAGTGTTTGGGTAGGAATGAATCCCTGAGGTGTTTGCTCACCTTGGAGCTCCTGAGCAGCTTTTCCCTTTTCCTTATCATTGGTTCTGCTCAGTCAGGGGAGACTGAACTTGCTTAGGCTGGGCTGGAAAATCTAGTGGAGAGTTGTCTGAGTACCTGGAATGGAGATTGTGCATCCAGACATGCCTGTTAAAGGATCATGGAATGGTTGGGCTTGGGAGTGCCTTCCAGTGCCACCCCTGGGGCACATCCCACTGTCCCAGGGTGCTCCAAGCCCCATCCAGCCTGGCCTGGGACACTGCCAGGGATCCAGGGGCAGCCCCAGCTGCTCTGGGAATTCCATCCCAGCCCCTCCCCACCCTGACAGGGAAGGAGTTTTCCATATATGCAACCAAAATTTCCCCTCTGTCAGTGGGATCCATTCCCCCTTGCCCTGTCACTCCAGATCCCAACCCACAGTCCTTGTCCAGCTTTTGGAGCTCAGCAGGGGCCCAGGGCCCTCAGGGTCCTGCAGTGCCTTTGGACGGGCTTTGCCAGCCTCCAAGAAGGACTTCAGCAGCAATGTTAGCCATCAAATCAGGGAGTCCTGGAATGGTTTAGGTGGGAAGGGATCTTAAACCCACCCAGTGCCACCCCTGCCATAGCAGGGACACCTTCCACTGTCCCAGGCTGCTCCAAGCCCCAATGTCCAGCCTGGCCTTGGACACTGCCAGGGATCCAGGGGCAGCCCCGGGGGTGGGACAGGGTCTCATCCCCTCCCGGCAGGAGCGATCCCAGCGACTGGAGCCGTGCTCAGCCCCAGGAGTCCCAGGCAGCTCCGAGCCTGATCCCGTCCCAGGGAGATGTGGAGCACCGGGAGCCGCTGGAGCAGCACCAAAGGCTCTGCTGGGGAAGCGCAAGAGCCACTCGTGAGCGGAGCTCCGGTAATTACCTCACGCACATGAACCCGCCCGGGCTGCTCAGCGCCCGCCTCATCTGGAAGCAGCTCAGGAAGTACAAATGAACTCTCAGCTTCTTCTTGTGCAATTAGGGCTGTGAGAGACTCATTAATCAGCGCAATTAGCAGGGCTGCTGCCGCCCGGGAATCAGAGGGGTTTGGGGGATGAGAGATCTCCAAAGCTTTGCTGGGCTCTCCCATCCCGGCCGCCTCTGCAATGACGAGGAGGAGGAGGAGGATGGAGGAGGATGGAGGAGGATGGAGGAGGAGGATGGAGGATGGAGGATGGAGGATGGAGGATGGAGGATGGAGGATGGAGGATGGAGCTCGTTTCCAGCCGGCAGCCGCTCTGTCCCCTCTGGATCGCTGCTCCTGCTCTCTGCTGCTCGTCCCTGCGGGAACAGGGCTGGCAGCTGTGCCAGCAGGGATGTGGGAACGGCTCTCCTTGGGAACGCGCTCAGGCTCCGGGCTGTGGGGTCAAATCCACCGGGGGCTCTTTGCAAAGCTTGCAGCAGCAGCAGCCCGGGCTACCTCGGCGTCGGAAATGTAGGGGATGCGTGGAAAATCAGCACAAGGTCTACAAAACACACCCCATAAATGTAGGGAATGAGCGGGAAGTTCGGGACAATGTCCACAAAAAGCTTTCTCCCCCAAACCTGAGTTACAGAGGTCACAGAGGATCTGGGAACTATCCTCACTTTTACAGCACTGTTGGAGGAAATCTCCCAGTCCAGCTCCTTCAGGAGTCCTTTGGGCACGCTGAAGCGGCACAAAATCCCAGTATTGCTCTCTCAGGCCTTTCCTGCGGCAGGAAAAGGTTTCCCATGACTTTGTCCTACTTTATCCACAAATAACTCCTGGCCTGGCAGCCTGCCCGGGGCAGGGGTCACCTGCTGTGCTCACGGGGAGGGCAGCACCACAGCCCCAGGGTGAGGGTGAAGGGGATTTGGGAACAGCAGAGAGAAGCTCCCTGCAGAGCTCCACCTGAGCGAAATATTTTACCAAATCTCATGGTCTCAATTCTTTTGGTCTCAAAAAAATTGAGAGATTTAACAGCAGCAAATTCTCTCTGCAGGGATTCCAGCCTTGCACACACAAACAAATCAGGGGGAAAATGTAACAAATAAATCACTCTTTGAGTAGAGAACTCCTCAAGCTGTAGTTACACTGTGATTATAGAAAATACTTGGCATGAAAATTGGATATTTCATATTGGGACAAAAAAATTGCTCCCCTTAACCCAAAATGGGTTTTTTTTTCACTTTCTGATTGAGCAAAAGAAGAAAAAATATCAAGGATTTGAATTTCAAGTTGACCTGAAACAATTTCTTGTTTGCTTGCTTGTATGAAATTGTCAGTGAGGCAAAAAAAAATCAATTATCAATTATTTCCAGAGTTACTACCTGGGCTGTGCCTGCCCAAAGGATGGGATAAACAGCCTGCCTGGCTGAACCCTGCCAGGGAACTGGAATGCTGCTCCAGGCGGGAATCCAGGGGGAGTTACAAACTGCAGCTGGGCAGGGTGAGCCTCGTCTGGAAGTCACCATCCCCTGGTTCAGAGAATCAGGGAATGTCCTGAGCTGGAAGGGACCCCAAGGATCATCCATCCCAATCCCCAGCCCTGCCCAGACCCCCCAGCAATCCCCCCTGGGCATCCCTGGCAGCGCTGTCCAAACCCTCCTGGAGCTCTGGCAGCCTCAGGCCAGGACCATTCCCTGGGGAGCCTGGGCAGTGCTCTGGAGATGTTTTTAAGAGGGGAACATCTGGAACTGTTCTTTCAGAAGCTATGAGTATGAGCTGGCAACAAGGCAGAGTCCATCCTGCCAATTTGGGAGCCCGTTGCAATGATGGAGAGCCCTCTCAGTGTGGTGGAGGTGTGTTGGAATGCGCGTCCTCCATTCCCAAAATCTGCTATCCAAGACCTTCAAAAAGCAGAAACTCGAGTTTAATACACGGTAAGAGCTGTTTGCCCAGGGCCATGGTATTGAGAACTTTGAGAACGACCTCAGGAATGGATGGATAGCAGGCTATAGGGGCACACCTGACAGGAAGCTGGTAACCACGCTGCAATTGAGAGCTGATGTCTGCCCCACAGGAGAGCTCCTGGCTAGGGTGGGCGTGATGGCTGTGGGATGATGCCAGGGTGGGCATGATGATCCTGCAGACACTCTGGTGCTGATTACGAGACAAGAGCCCGTATAAGCAGGAACTGTCCAGTCACACAAGACACCAGGGTTACAAGACACAATTCCATCACTGTAAAGCTTAGAGGGAGGACTGGACTGTGTTCCAGGAACCAGGTGTAAGGGATGATGTGAATGAGCTGCATTAGGCTGACTTGATCTTTGTGAAGTGGAATAAGGCACTTGTGGTTGATGTGACAGTGAGGTGTGAGCACAGCAGCTCCTCACTGAGGGATGCTGCTGCAGAGGAGGCCAAGAAACAGCAGAGTGATATTTCTGCCACAGATTCCAGATGTTACAAATGCACCCTTTGGGGGAAGAACCTTCCTTTCCCATATCCACCCTGTATCCATCCCATATCCACCCTGTATCCATCCCATATCCATCCCACATCCATCCCATATCCATCCCATATCCATCCCACATCCATCCCCTATCCATCCCATATCCACCCTGTGTCCATCCCCTATCCATCCCCTATCCATCCCCTTTCCATCCCATATCCACCCTGTATCCATCCCCTATCCATCCCACATCCATCCCACATCCATCCCATATCCATCCCCTTTCCATCCCACATCCATCCCATATCCATCCCACATCCATCCCACATCCATCCCACATCCATCCCATATCCATCCCACATCCATCCCACATCCATCCCCTATCCATCCCCTATCCATCCCCTATCCATCCCACATCCATCCCCTATCCATCCCATATCCACCCTGTATCCATCCCCTATCCATCCCACATCCATCCCACATCCATCCCATATCCATCCCATATCCATCCCACATCCATCCCACATCCATCCCATATCCACCCTGTATCCATCCCCTATCCATCCCACATCCATCCCACATCCATCCCATATCCATCCCATATCCATCCCACATCCATCCTCTATCCATCCCATATCCATCCCACATCCATCCCCTATCCATCCCCTATCCATCCCCTATCCATCCCACATCCATCCCCTATCCATCCCCTATCCATCCCACATCCATCCCATATCCATCCCACATCCATCCCCTATCCGTCCCACATCCATCCCACATCCATCCCACATCCCTCCCGTGCTCTGCAGGCTCTGCCCAAGGGCCCAGATGTTTTAGGGCTGGACTGGCCAATCCTTTCCCCTCAGCCTGGAGCCATCCCTTGGGACTCTCCCATTCCCCGCAGCTGCAGGAGCAGCGGGAGCTGGAATTCTCTGGCCCGGCATTTCCGCGGCCCCTCGGAGCACCGAGAGGATGGAAATCCTTCTGTTCCCAGATGTCCCAGCCCCGGCTCGCAGGGGCCGTGCCCTCGCTGCTCCCCGGGACGGAAAGGTCAGCCCAGGGCTGGGACCGCTGCGTGCAGCCCACCTCAGAGCTGGGGAGGCACAACTCACTCCCGGAATCCCGAAGCTGCCGGAGTGGAGCGGGCTTTGGGATTCATTCCAGGAATCCCGAAGCTGCCGGAGTGGGAGCGGGCTTCTTTGGGATTTATTCCAGGAATCCCGAAGCTGCCGGAGTGGGAGCGGGCTTCTTTGGGATTTATTCCAGGAATCCCGAAGCTGCCGGAGTGGGAGTGGGCTTTGGGATTCATTCCAGGAATCCCGAAGCTGCCGGATGGGAGCGGGCTTCTTTGGGATTTATTCCAGGAATCCCGAAGCTGCCGGAGTGGGAGCGGGCTTCTTTGGGATTTATTCCAGGAATCCCGAAGCTGCCGGAGTGGGAGCGGGCTTTGGGATTCATTCCCGGAATCCCGAAGCTGCCGGAGTGGGAGTGGGCTTTGGGATTCATTCCCATTCCAGAGGAGGGGTCAGAGTGGGAAGGGCAGGACCCCTTTCCTCGGGATACCCCGGGAAACCTCTGGATAGCATTGGGAAACCTCTGGGACACCCCAAGACACCTCTGGGACGCCCCTGGAAAACCCCTGAGACCCCCCTGGGCCCCCCAGGCAGGGGCAGGGCTGGGATTTCAGCCTCCCCCGGCCGGGGATGTCCCGGCGCTGCAGGAGCTGTGCAGGGAGGGCAGCAGGTCCTGCTGCTGTGCAGGAGCTGCAGGAGAGCTGGGCCAGCTGGATCATCTCCAGGAGCCAGAGCAGGACCAGCCCCAGGTGCTGCAAGGAGCAGCAATGGAGGCATCTCCAAAACCTCTGTCATTCCACCTCTGGAATTCTGTCAGCTCTGTCCATCCCTGCCTGCTGGAGGATGGGCAGGACCTCCTGGACAGGTCCTGGGTGGGACAGGACCTCCTGTTTCTCCCTTTTCTTCTGCCCTGAGCTCCTGACCCCCAGCATTGTGCAGAGGTGACTTCAAAGCTTCTTCAGGGCTCAGAAATGGAAAGGAATCAGAGGTTTGCTCATCTTTATTCCCAGCTGAGGGCGGTTCTGTAATGTTTGGCCACTGCCCAGGGCAGAGGAGCTGATTTCTGGTGCTCTCAGTGGGATAATCCCAGAATCCCAGATGAGGCTGAGCTGGAAGGGCCCCAGAAGGCTCCTGAAGGCCCGTGCTAGGATCTGGAGTTTGGCTCCACCACACCTGGATCGTATGCAGATATCTGGGGGTTGGGGGTTATCCCCAGCTGAGCACTCCTCATCCCCTCATGAATCAATCTTCCCATTCCCTGCTCCTCCCAAGCTCCCAGCTGTGGGTGAGCTCCAGTTTTCCCTGGAGATGTCTTGCCCTTTGCAAACGGCAGCTTTGCTCCTGCTCTTCAAAACCAACCTCATTTCTGCTTTCCAAGGACCCTTTTCCCCTCTATTGCCCCCTCCCTTCCCTCTTAACCTGTCCCTGATCCCTGAAAACTCAGAGCCCAGGGGGTCTGTCCTGCTCAGGCCAGCCCAGAATTCCCCAGGGTCACCCCTTGGGAGGATTCCAGCAGGGAATCCTGTCCTTGGGAGAAGGAAGGGAGATGGAAGGGAGATCTCAGAGTGATTCTATGTCTCCCTCCACACGGCAGCAGCAATGGGATCCAGCGTTTGGGATGGGCCCCGTCGGTTCCAGAGCATTTTCCAGGCATTGCCCTGGCTCTGCAGAGGTCCGTGGTGTCCCAGGGTCTCCATGGGGTGCTCAGAGCCACGAGCAGCAGCTGCATCCTCCCCTGCTGCCTTTACAGGGAAAAGCCATTTCTGCAGGACTCTGGCTCCCTGGCCCTCCTCCCCGTGCCCGTGGCTGACGGATGTGTTCCCTCCACATTGGATACACCTCGGAATCTCCATTTATTATTCATTTGTTTGTGTTCCTGGCTCTGATCTTTGCGGGTCCTTTAGTCCCAGTGTTGGCAGTAAAGGCCATCCAGAGCAATTCCTTCCTCCTCCTTCCAGGTCTTTTCCCACCTAAATGATCCAAAGCTTCTCTGTCTCAGAACAGTGTTGGTGTTCAAATACAAAATTCCCATTTCTGCCCCTTTGGAGGCCATTTCCATTTTTCCAGGAGCTCAGCTCTCCCTGAAGGAGCTGCTGGTGCAAGTCCTGCCTGATGCTGGGACAAACAACTCCTCCTGTGAGGAACAGCCTCTCCTGATGGGATTCCTCAGCCCCCCTTCCCAAATGGAATGGGCCCTGGAGCATGGGAGGAGCTCAGCTGCCCCTCAGCAGCCTCCAGAAATTCCATTTCCTGCCAAGGCCCTGAGCTAAACCCTTCCTGTAAATGCTCGGCATTTATTGATGGATAAATCATGGATTAGGGATGAGGGAGGGGAGGAAGAGCTGAATGTGCAGCTGGGGGAAGCCCTGGAGAAGGAAACTCCCCCCTGCTGCACTCCCTTTACTCCCAGGGCCGAGGGACGGGGTAAAGGGAGCCCAGGGAGGATTTGGGCTCCAGTGATAAAGTGGTGCCTTCTCCTTCCAGCCCTCAGGGAGTAGTGAAGGGTATGGTGATATATGGTGAATAGAAATTCCCAAGAAAATATTCCTTTCCCTCCTTTTTCTCAATTCGAGCTTACAGAGTCTGACTGCAGCCATCAGAGGAGCAGGGGAGTGCCAGCAGCTCACCCTGCACTTCCAGCAGCAAACCGAGGCTGATCCTTCCCCGCTGGAGGCAGGGCTTGCTCTGGCTGCACCCCGCTCACCAGGAGCCAAAACCTCCCTGATTTATTCCACCACTGACTGGGGAATATCCCCACCTTTATTCCAGGGCTGTGTCCAGCTCCTGTGCCTGGAGCTTTGTCTGTCCTGAGTGGGAATTTCCCCAAAGATTCCCATATTTTCACAGGGCTCTAATATGGCGGGAAAAAATGAGAGGGACAAAGGACAAGGGGGAATATCCCTGAGCTGAAGGAGGGAAGGCTTGGATGGGATATTGGGAAGGAATTCCTCCCTGGGAGGGTGGGCAGGGGCTGGGGTGGAATTCTCAGAGCAGCTGGGGCTGCCCCTGGATCCCTGGCAGTGTCCAAGGCCAAGGTGGACAGAGCCTGGAGCAGCCTGGGACAGTGGAAGGTGTCCCTGCCATGGCAGGGGTGGCACTGGATGAGTTTAAGGTCCTTCCAACCCAACCCACTCTGGGATTCTGGAGCAATTAAGAATATCCAGCTCAACAAAGTGGCTCCTCCTCTGACCAGCTGCACCCCTAATTCCCAGCTGGAAATGCTCCAGGATGAGCCATGGAGACCCTGCCTGCTGGGGAAGGACAGTGGAACAGGTTTTGGGATGTTAAAATTCCCTTGTCAGAAGAGCTGGAGAATGGAATTCCAGAATGGATCCGTGTCCAGACAAAGCAAACCCATCTGATGTGAGGAATTCATCTTTTCAGGAATTTCCCTGCCTGCTTCTCCCCATCCTGGCGTGGGAAGTGCTCCTGCTCTGCCTCCCAGGACACCCAGAAGCACTCAGGGTTGATTTTTATTGCAGGAGATGTTTTCTTTGGGGTTGTGGATGCAGGGAGCAGCAGCTGCATCCTCCCCTGCTGCCTTTACAGGGAAAAGCCATTTCTGCAGGACTCTGGCTCCCTGGCCCTCCTCCCTGTGCCCGTGGCCTACGGATGTGTTCCCTCCACATTGGATACACCTCGGAATCTCCATTTATTATTCATTTGTTTGTGTTCCTGGCTCTGATCTTTGCAGGTCCTTTAGTTCTCAGTGTTGGCAGTCCTCCTCCTCCTCCTCCTCTTCCTCCTCCTCGGGCTGTGTCACCCCCTCCCTGCAGGCTCTGCTCCCATGGGTGCTTTGGGAATTGCATTTTATTTATGGATCAGAGAGAGTTTGGAGGGAAAACAGGAATTATTTCTGTGTGCCTGGGGGAGATTCCCATCTCCTGGGTCATTCCTGGGAGGTCTTGGTGCTCCCTGGGCAGTCAGGAACCCTCTCTGGGGTGTGGGATTCCATCCTGAATGTTCAGGGAATATTTCAGAGCCAGCCTGGGCTCCAGCCTCTGAAGGCCCTGGGTATGGCAGGGCAGGGATTTAGGACAAAGAACTCCAAAATGTTGGATTTTAGCAGATTGTGCTGCCCCAGGGGAGCTCACAGGGGAAGCTCAGAATGCCCAGACTGAGACAATCCCATGGGAGAGCCTCCGAATGCTTCCCTTGCTCTTGGAAAACTGCTGGGACACCAAACAGAGCCCAGGGGCCTGGCAGGAGCACTGACTGCCCTGAAGGTCCAGCAAAGCAAACTCCAGGGGCCAGCATTGTCCCAGGAGGGCTGGAGATCGTCCTTGGCACTGCCCAGGCCATGGCGGAGGATCTGGCTCCCTGCGGAGCTGCCAGCTGCTCACAGCACACATTTTGGAATGTCTGTGTGTCCCCAAGGGTGACAGCCCTGGCAGGGACCCAGGCAGCTCAGACTGCTCAGAGGCACAGGGCAGAGCAGGAAAAGGTGATTCCTGTGCCCTTTGTGCTGCAGCTGGAATTTCAGCCTCGGGACAGACTGGGTGGAAGTGAATCCTTGTTTACCTCAGACCATGCAAGAGTCACAAACAGTGACTGCTGTGACCATCCAGGTTTCACCCTCTGTCCCTTCTCTTGGCCTCAGACCTCATCCCTTCCTCCTGGAGAGCTCCTGCAAGGAGTATCTCAGAGACAGCCCGGGGATCAGAGGCATTTTCCTGCCTTCTCCCAGCACAGCCCCCAGCCTTTCTCCTGCAAACCAGTCTGGGATCAACCCCCTGGGATGGAATCCCCTTGAGGGGCCCGACAGACACGGAACAAATCAAAGCCATCCTGTTCCTTGCATGAGTGGGAGAAGGAACCTTCTTCCAGCTTGTTCCTTCTCGCAGACCTGAATGCACTGAGGGGGTTAAATCTTGGATTTACAAGGAGCCACATCTGCATCCTGGGTTTATTTCTGAGGGTTATTTTTAGCCCAGGCTCCCAGTCTGGAAGATTCCCATCACAGTCAGGAGCTGAGGAAGGCCCCATTCCAGGGACTGAGGACAGCCAGGCTCTGCCAGCCCTGCTCCCTAATTGGCTCAGTGTGGAGAGGGATTTATTATTTCTGACTTGGGAATTGTAGCCAGGCTCTGCCTGAGTCAAAGTCACCCCCACAGGCAGGGCATGGCCCAGGGATGGGCACAGACACAGGCACAGAGCTCCCGGGGCTGCCAAAGCCACCAAGGGAACAACAGGGATCAGGAGAGAGGGCTGGGACAGGGCTTGGAGTGGGGGGACTGGGATGGTAAAACCTGAGCTGGTCCTCAGGAAGGGAAGCTCCAAAACCTTCCCTGAGATCAGGAAAATCAACCCCAAGCCAGCTGCAGGGGCAGGCTCAGAATCCTGGGGTGGGTGAGGTTGGGAGGGAGCTGGAAGCTCCAAACCCATGGCCCTGAAACCTCCATGGCCCAGCCTCAGCCTGGCTTGCAATGTCACTCCAAGTGTCCCCGGGTTTCAATGTCATCCAAGCCCACCCTGGGTTTCAATGTCACCCAGAGTGTCCCTGGGTTTCAGTGTCACCCAGAGTGTCCCTGGGGTTTAATGTCACCCAGAGTGTCCCTGGGTTTCAGTGTCACCCAGAGTGTCCCTGGGGTTTAATGTCATCCAAGCCCACCCTGGGTTTCAATGTCACCCAGAGTGTCCCTGGGGTTTAATGTCATCCAAGCCCACCCTGGGTTTCAATGTCACCCAGAGTGTCCCTGGGTTTCAATGTCACCCAGAGTGTCCCTGGAGTTTAATGTCATCCAAGCCCACCCTGGGTTTCCTTGCAAGGATTGTGGGACCTGATGTGATCCCAAGTGAGGAGGGCTGGGGACATTAAACCCTTGGAAAACTGATAGAGAGAACAGCACAGGGGACAAGGTCTGCCTGTCCCTGTGTCACTGCAAGCGCCTCCCCTGGCTCGGCTCATCCAGAGGCTGCTGCTCCTGGGGAGCTTCTCCAGCCCTGCCTTGGCCAAGGCAGTGCCAGCCTGGACCTGGACTTCCCTTGGCCCAGTGACACAGCCCCAGTGACACAGACACAGGGACACAGCCCCAGTGACACAGCCCCAGTGACAGCCCCAGTGACACAGCCCCAGTGACACAGACACGGTGACACAGACACAGGGACACAGCCCCAGTGACACAGCCCCAGTGACAGCCCCAGTGACACAGACACGGTGACACAGATACAGTGACACAGACACAGGGACACAGCCCCAGTGACAGCCCCAGTGACAGCCCCAGTGACACAGCCCCAGTGACACAGACACGGTGACACAGACACAGGGACACAGACACAGGGACACAGCCCCAGTGACAGACACAGGGACACAGCCCCAGTGACACAGCCCCAGTGACACAGCCCCAGTGACAGCCCCAGTGACACAACCCCAGTGGCACAGACACAGTGACAGCCCCAGTGACACACACACAGGGACACAGCCCCAGTGACACAGACACAGTGACAGCTCCAGTGACAGCCCCAGTGACACAGACACAGTGACAGCCCCAGTGACACAGACACAGTGGCACAGCCCCAGTGACACAGCCCCAGTGACACAGCCCCAGTGACACAGACACAGTGACACAGCCCCTGTCACCCTTTGGGGTGTGGCATTGGTGTGGGGAGGTCACTGGGCTTCCTGAATTCCCTGGGGCTTGGCCTGGAGTGTGGGGACTCTGGGGGCCACTCCCTGTCCTGCCCCAAAGGCCACCATCCATCAGTGTCCAGCTGGGACAGGGGCACAGGGAGCCACCTCTGGTGACACCTCCAGCAAAGGGCTCAGGGAAGGGGCTGAGATGTGGATTTTTGGGGTAAAGTCTGGGATTGACACGGGTTTGGTGAAATCCTCTCCTGAGGGAAGGCTCAGCCAAAGGTGAGAACAAAAGGGGCACCGAGCCAGCCTGAAAGCTTTGGAGCTCTGGCAAAGAGGGATTCCGGAAATCCCTTCTGCAGGAGTGCTGGCAAGAACAGCTGGCCAGGAATGGGAACATTTCTCATGGAGCCTTGGGGAATATTCCCACCCCCAGGCTGCAGATCCATTACGGGGTGGGGGGGGTTCTCCCACTGACACCTCAGAGCCGGCTGCTCTTCCAACATCATCCCACAGTCCTGGAATGTGCCAGGTTGGAAGGGGCCGTAGGGATCACCCAGTGCCACCCATGGGCAGGGACACCTTCCACTGTCCCAGTGCTCCAATCCCCATCCAGCCTGGCCTTGGGCACTGCCAGGGATCCAAGGGCAGCCCCAGCTGCTCTGGGACCCCTCCCCACCCTCCCAGGCAAGGATTCCCTCCCCGTATCCCATCCAGCCCTTCCCTCTGGCACTGGGAGCCATTGCCTGTCTCCTGTCCCTCCAGCCCTTACCAAAAGCCCCTCTCCAAAGGCTTTCCATGGCTGTTTCTGCTACAGCAGCACCGAGCCACAAAACCTGTGATTAAAAGCAAAATAACCCTGGTGTTAAAGGAGTCTGGACTCCCTGGTAATTAATTTAAGATTAATGGGAACAAGGGAGTTAAAATCCGGTGACGATAATTAGCAAGCGAATTACA